>NW_028296861.1:140000-232500 GCF_055471065.1 Atractosteus spatula
GCCCCCCGGACTGACTCTCACAGGGAGAGAGGGACACGGGGTACACTCACACACACACACACACACACACACACACAGAGAGAGAGACGGGGTACACTCACACAGATCATGCACGTGCTGGTGGTGGGCTCCATCCTGCAGCTGCACTGGGGCGTGCTGGACGACCTGCTGTGGATCAGCACCCACCGCTGCCCCCCGGACTGACTCTCACAGGGAGAGAGGGGGACGGGGTACACTCACACACACACACACACACACACACACACACACACAGAGAGAGAGACGGGGTACACTCACACAGATCATGCACGTGCTGGTGGTGGGCTCCATCCTGCAGCTGCACTGGGGCGTGCTGGACGACCTGCTGTGGATCAGCACCCACCGCTGCCCCCCGGACTGACTCTCACAGGGAGAGAGGGACACGGGGTACACTCACACACACACACACACACACACACACAGAGAGAGAGACGGGGTACACTCACACAGATCATGCACGTGCTGGTGGTGGGCTCCATCCTGCAGCTGCACTGGGGCGTGCTGGACGACCTGCTGTGGATCAGCACCCACTGCTGCCCCCCGGACTGACTCTCACACAGAGAGGGGGACACGGGGTACACTCACACACACACACACACACACACACACACACACACAGAGAGAGAGACGGGGTACACTCACACAGATCATGCACGTGCTGGTGGTGGGCTCCATCCTGCAGCTGCACTGGGGCGTGCTGGACGACCTGCTGTGGATCAGCACCCACCGCTGCCCCCCGGACTGACTCTCACACAGAGAGGGGGACACGGGGTACACTCACACACACACACACACACACACACACACACACACACACAGAGAGAGAGACGGGGTACACTCACACAGATCATGCACGTGCTGGTGGTGGGCTCCATCCTGCAGCTGCACTGGGGCGTGCTGGACGACCTGCTGTGGATCAGCACCCACCGCTGCCCCCCGGACTGACTCTCACAGGGAGAGAGGGACACGGGGTACACTCACACACACACACACACACACACACAGAGAGAGAGACGGGGTACACTCACACAGATCATGCACGTGCTGGTGGTGGGCTCCATCCTGCAGCTGCACTGGGGCGTGCTGGACGACCTGCTGTGGATCAGCACCCACCGCTGCCCCCCGGACTGACTCTCACACAGAGAGGGGGACACGGGGTACACTCACACACACACACACACACACACACACACACACACACACACACAGAGAGAGAGACGGGGTACACTCACACAGATCATGCACGTGCTGGTGGTGGGCTCCATCCTGCAGCTGCACTGGGGCGTGCTGGACGACCTGCTGTGGATCAGCACCCACCGCTGCCCCCCGGACTGACTCTCACAGGGAGAGAGGGACACGGGGTACACTCACACACACACACACACACACACACACAGAGAGAGAGACGGGGTACACTCACACAGATCATGCACGTGCTGGTGGTGGGCTCCATCCTGCAGCTGCACTGGGGCGTGCTGGACGACCTGCTGTGGATCAGCACCCACCGCTGCCCCCCGGACTGACTCTCACACAGAGAGGGGGACACGGGGTACACTCACACACACACACACACACACACACACACACACACACACACAGAGAGAGAGACGGGGTACACTCACACAGATCATGCACGTGCTGGTGGTGGGCTCCATCCTGCAGCTGCACTGGGGCGTGCTGGACGACCTGCTGTGGATCAGCACCCACCGCTGCCCCCCGGACTGACTCTCACAGGGAGAGAGGGGGACGGGGTACACTCACACACACACAGAGTGAGAGAGAGACGGGGTACACTCACACACAGAGTGAGAGAGAGACGGGGTACACTCACACAGAGAGAGAGAGAGACACACACAGAGCATAGAGGATAGGGGTACACTCATTCACACAGAGCGTAGAGGATAGGGGAACACTCTCACACAGCATACAGGATAGGGGTACACTCTCACACAGAGCATAGAAGATAGGGGTACACTCTCACACACCGTAGAGGATAGGGATACACTCACACAGCGTAGAGGATAGGGGTACACTCACACAGAGCGTAGAGGATAGGGGTACACTCACACAGAGCGTAGAGGATAGGGGTACACTCTCACATAGAGCGTAGAGGATAGGGGTACACTCACTCACAGCATAGAGGATAGGGGTACACTCACTCACACACAGTGTAGAGGATAGGGGTACACACACACAGTGTAGAAGATAGGGGTACACTCTCAGAACGTAGAGGATAGGGCTACACTCACACAGAGCGTAGAGGATAGGGGTAAACTCACACAGAATGTAGAGGATAGGGGTACACTAACACACGCAGTGTAGAGGATAGGGGTACACTCTCACACAGAACGTAGAGGATAGGGGTACACTAACACACGCAGTGTAGAGGATAGGGGTACACTCTCACACAGAGTGTAGAGGATAGGGGTACACTCACACAGAGCGTAGAGGATAGGGGTACACTCTCAGACAGCATAGAGAATAGGGGTACACTAACACACGCAGTGTAGAGGATAGGGGTACACTCACACAGAACGTAGAGGATAGGGGTACACTCATACAGCGTAGAGGATAGGGGTACACACACAGCGTAGAGGATAGGGGTACACTCTCACACAGAGCGTAGAGGATAGGGGTACACTCTCACAGAGCATAGAGAATAGGGGTACACTAACACACGCAGTGTAGAGGATAGGGGTACAATCTCACACAGAGCGTAGAGGATAAGGGTACACTCTCAGACAGCATAGAGAATAGGGGTACACTAACACACGCAGTGTAGAGGATAGGGGTACACTCACAGAACGTAGAGGATAGGGGTACACTCTCACACAGTGTAGAGGATAGGGGTACACTCATACAGCGTAGAGGATAGGGGTACACTCACACACAGAGTGTAGAGGATAGGGGTACACTCTCACACACAACGTAGAGGATAGGGGTACACCCACTCACACAGAGCGTAGAGGATAGGGTTTAGGCCATGGAGCATTCCCTCAGGATGGGGTCTCACACGGAGAAAGAGGGGTACGCTCTCGTCCTGCCTCGCTGCTGTGTGCGAGTCAAGCTCTGAACAGCCCCTGGACTCCGGTCGCTCCCTGTGTCCGCCTGCGTCAGGCCCAGTGACCACTGGCCAGGACTGGCCCCAGGGCTGAGGAAGGAGTGTTCATCACCCTCCTCTTCCTCAGGGCTAGACTCACTGCTTCATCATCACCCTCCTCTTCCTCAGAGCTGTAGACTCACTGCACACAGACCCAGTCCAGCTGCTTCATCACCCTCCTCCTCTTCCTCAGGGCTGTAGACTCACTGCTTCATCACCCTCCTCCTCTTCCTCAGAGCTGTAGACTCACTGCACACAGACCCAGTCCAGCTGCTTCATCATCATCATCCTCCTCTTCCTCAGAGCTGTAGACTCACTGCTTCATCATCACCCTCCTCTTCCTCAGAGCTGTAGACTCACTGCACACAGACCCAGTCCAGCTGCTTCATCACCCTCCTCCTCTTCCTCAGGGCTGTAGACTCACTGCTTCATCATCACCCTCCTCTTCCTCAGAGCTGTAGACTCACTGCACACAGACCCAGTCCAGCTGCTTCATCACCCTCCTCCTCTTCCTCAGGGCTGTAGACTCACTGCTTCATCATCACCCTCCTCTTCCTCAGAGCTGTAGACTCACTGCACACAGACCCAGTCCAGCTGCTTCATCATCACCCTCCTCTTCCTCAGAGCTGTAGACTTACTGCTTCATCATCACCCTCCTCTTCCTCAGAGCTGTAGACTCACTGCACACAGACCCAGTCCAGCTGCTTCATCACCCTCCTCCTCTTCCTCAGAGCTGTAGACTCACTGCACACAGACCCAGTCCAGCTGCTTCATCATCCTCCTCTTCCTCAGAGCTGTAGACTCACTGCTTCATCATCATCCTCCTCTTCCTCAGAGCTGTAGACTCACTGCACACAGACCCAGTCCAGCTGCTTCATCATCACCCTCCTCTTCCTCAGGGCTGTAGACTCACTGCTTCATCACCCTCCTCCTCTTCCTCAGGGCTGTAGACTCGCTGCTCACAGACAGTCCAGCTCGTCTGTAATATCACATGAACACTTGTTCATCATCATCTTCCTCAGTGAGGTGGTGCAGACAGGTCCAGTTCTACTCGGACAGACTGGAGTCACTGTGGTGAGTTCAGCTGAGGGTTGTGGGATGGACACCAGCCTGTCCATCAGCAGGCGTGTCCAGCTGTCCAGCCCCAGGACGGCTGACCCCCCCCCCGCAAGTCCCCCTCCTTCTCTGTTAGACTGTCCATCATGGCAGCAGGACATGATGAAGAAGTAAACAGTACATTAATATGATATTGTAATAATTATTTAATAATTACATTGTATTACACTAGAGGACAGAGGAGAGCTCTTGGACGATTTCTCGGTAACAACCACACCCCCAGAGGGACAGGAGACACATCGAGAGGAGAGAGATCATGGAGGCTCTCTCAGGAACAACCGCACGCAAACACACACACACTGGAGTCCAGGGTTGCTCAGCGATACCGAGAATCCTGCTGGTCATAATTTCATCTTGGTCAGAAAGATTCGTACTAAAATATTTTTTTTAACACGCAGGTGCGGGATAGCCTGTTATTAACCGATTCTGTCTCATTAATATCGATGATGTCATTGTGCTCGGCGAACGGGACTGGTCCCCGCAGGGGGGGCTGCCTGCAGGGGCGCCCTGGTGCCCTCGCCTGCTGCGATCCAGTGAGCCGAAGGGTTCACTGTCACCGGAGCGCTGGTGTCCTGGACCGGTTCACGCCCGAGCGCTGGTCTCCTGGCCCGGGTCAGCCCCGAGCGCTGGTGTCCTGGACCGGGTCACGCCCGGGCGCTGGTGTCCTGGACCGGTTCACGCCCGAGTGCTGTTGTCCTGGACCGGGTCGGGTCCGAGCGCTGGTCTCCTGGCCCGGGTCAGCCCCGAGCGCTGGTCTACTGGACCGGGTCACGCCCGGGCGCTGGTGTCCTGGACCGGGTCAGCCCCGGGCACTGGTGTCCTGGACCGGTTCACGCCCGAGTGCTGTTGTCCTGGACCGGGTCAGCCCCAAGCGCTGGTGTCCTGGACCGGTTCACGCCCGAGTGCTGTTGTCCTGGACCGGGTCAGCCCCGGGCGCTGGTGTCCTGGACCGGGTCAGCCCCGGGCGCTGGTGTCCTGGACCGGTTCACGCCCGAGTGCTGTTGTCCTGGACCGGGTCAGCCCCGGGCGCTGGTGTCCTGGACCGGGTCAGCCCCGGGCGCTGGTGTCCTGGACCGGTTCACGCCCGAGTGCTGTTGTCCTGGACCGGGTCAGCCCCAAGCGCTGGTGTCCTGGACCGGGTCAGCCCCGGGCGCTGGTGTCCTGGACCGGTTCACGCCCGAGTGCTGTTGTCCTGGACCGGGTCAGCCCCAAGCGCTGGTGTCCTGGACCGGGTCAGCCCCGAGCACTGTCGTCCTGGACCGGGTCGGGCCGTGTGGTTGGACAGGCCAGGACCAGGCCGCGCCCCCTGTCCGTCCGTCCAGCGCTGCTCTCCGGCTCTCTGGCAGAAGGCGGTGCGCACTGTAAACTGGATCTTCCTGGAATAAACTGGAGCTCTATATTCCTACTGGTGCTGCTCCTGTCCTCTGTCGGGGGGGGGCTGAGAGAGTGAGGTCTGGCAGCGTCCAGTTTGTCTGTGCTGTCCATCACACCTGTCACAGGGCCCAGTGTGTCTGTCCATCACACCTGACACAGGGCCCAGTGCGTCTGTGCTGTCCATCACACCTGACACAGGGCCCAGTGCGTCTGTGCTGTCCATCACACCTGTCACAGGGCCCAGTGTGTCTGTCCATCACACCTGACACAGGGCCCAGTGCGTCTGTGCTGTCCATCACACCTGTCACAGGGCCCAGTGTGTCTGTCCTGTCCATCACACCTGACACAGGGCCCAGTGTGTCTGTCCATCACACCTGTCACAGGGCCCAGTGTGTCTGTGCTGTCCATCACACCTGACACAGGGCCCAGTTTGTCTGTGCTGTCCATCACACCTGTCACAGGGCCCAGTGTGTCTGTCCATCACACCTGTCACAGGGCCCAGTGTGTCTGTCCATCACACCTGACACAGGGCCCAGTGCGTCTGTGCTGTCCATCACACCTGTCACAGGGCCCAGTGTGTCTGTCCTGTCCATCACACCTGACACAGGGCCCAGTGTGTCTGTCCATCACACCTGTCACAGGACCCAGTGCGTCTGTGCTGTCCATCACACCTGACACAGGGCCCAGTGTGTCTGTCCAACACACCTGACACAGGGCCCAGTGCGTCTGTGCTGTCCATCACACCTGACACAGGGCCCAGTGTGTCTGTCCATCACACCTGTCACAGGACCCAGTGCGTCTGTGCTGTCCATCACACCTGACACAGGGCCCAGTGTGTCTGTCCTGTCCAACACACCTGACACAGGGCCCAGTGTGTCTGTCCTGTCCAACACACCTGACACAGGGCCCAGTGTGTCTGTCCATCACACCTGACACAGGGCCCAGTGTGTCTGTCCAACACACCTGTCACAGGACCCAGTGCGTCTGTGCTGTCCATCACACCTGACACAGGGCCCAGTGTGTCTGTCCATCACACCTGACACAGGGCCCAGTGTGTCTGTCCAACACACCTGACACAGGGCCCAGTGCGTCTGTCCTGTCCAACACACCTGACACAGGGCCCAGTGTGTCTGTCCATCACACCTGACACAGGGCCCAGTGCGTCTGTGCTGTCCATCACACCTGACACAGGGCCCAGTGCATCTGTGCTGTGCACCTGTCCTGGCACGGTCCAGTGTGTCTGTGTGCTCAGTATGTCTAGTAGATCCAGTGTGCGTTAAGTTCAGCATGTCCGGTATGTTGAGGTGCTGAGTGGATGTTGAGGTGCTCAGTGTGTCTAGTAGATCCAGTGTGTTGAGGCACTCAGTGTGTCCAGTGTGCGTTAAGCTCAGTAGGTCCGGTGTGTTGAGGCGCTCAGTGTGTCCAGTGCAGTTTCAGACCAGACACGCAGTCTGTGATGTGAGATTAAACCACACCCACTTCTCCACAACCAGCCAATAGCAACACAGACTTTATTGAGGAGCTGAGCTGAACACACCCCGGAGAGCACAGGGGTCCGAAGCACAGAGTCCAGGATTCCTGCGGCACCATCGTCCGTCTGGGCCAAGCCCGTCCGGTCCAGCGCCGCCTGCAGACCGGCCACCTGTCGGGACAACCGGAGCAAGTCCAGTTAGAACAACAGCTCAGAACTGGACCAGTCCTCAGTCAGGGGTTAAAGGTCAGTGTGGCTCTGGGCTCAGCTCAGTCTCTGAGACCCCAGTCCTTCAGGGGCTCTGGGGTCTTCAGTCAGGGGTTAAAGGTCACTGTGGCTCTGGGCTCAGCTCAGTCTCTGAGACCCCAGTCCTTCAGGGGCTCTGGGGTCTTCAGTCAGGGGTTAAAGGTCACTGTGACTCTGGGCTCAGCTCAGTCTCTGAGACCCCAGTCCTTCAGGGGCTCTGGGGTCTTCAGTCAGGGGTTAAAGGTCACTGTGACTCTGGGCTCAGCTCAGTCTCTGAGACCCCAGTCCTTCAGGGGCTCTGGGGTCTTCAGTCAGGGGTTAAAGGTCACTGTGACTCTGGGCTCAGCTCAGTCTCTGAGACCCCAGTCCTTCAGGGGCTCTGGGGTCTTCAGTCAGGGGTTAAAGGTCACTGTGACTCTGGGCTCAGCTCAGTCTCTGAGACCCCAGTCCTTCAGGGGCTCTGGGGTCTTCAGTCAGGGGTTAAAGGTCACTGTGGCTCTGGGCTCAGCTCAGTCTCTGAGACCCCAGTCCTTCAGGGGCTCTGGGGTCTTCAGTCAGGGGTTAAAGGTCACTGTGGCTCTGGGCTCAGCTCAGTCTCTGAGACCCCAGTCCTTCAGGGGCTCTGGGGTCTTCAGTCAGGGGTTAAAGGTCACTGTGACTCTGGGCTCAGCTCAGTCTCTGAGACCCCAGTCCTTCAGGGGCTCTGGGGTCTTCAGTCAGGGGTTAAAGGTCACTGTGACTCTGGGCTCAGCTCAGTCTCTGAGACCCCAGTCCTTCAGGGGCTCTGGGGTCTTCAGTCAGGGGTTAAAGGTCACTGTGACTCTGGGCTCAGCTCAGTCTCTGAGACCCCAGTCCTTCAGGGGCTCTGGGGTCTTCAGTCAGGGGTTAAAGGTCACTGTGACTCTGGGCTCAGCTCAGTCTCTGAGACCCCAGTCCTTCAGGGGCTCTGGGGTCTTCAGTCAGGGGTTAAAGGTCACTGTGACTCTGGGCTCAGCTCAGTCTCTAAGACCCCAGTCCTTCAGGGGCTCTGGGGTCTTCAGTCAGGGGTTAAAGGTCACTGTGACTCTGGGCTCAGCTCAGTCTCTGAGACCCCAGTCCTTCAGGGGCTCTGGGGTCTTCAGTCAGGGGTTAAAGGTCACTGTGACTCTGGGCTCAGCTCAGTCTCTGAGACCCCAGTCCTTCAGGGGCTCTGGGGTCTTCAGTCAGGGGTTAAAGGTCACTGTGACTCTGGGCTCAGCTCAGTCTCTGAGACCCCAGTCCTTCAGGGGCTCTGGGGTCTTCAGTCAGGGGTTAAAGGTCACTGTGACTCTGGGCTCAGCTCAGTCTCTAAGACCCCAGTCCTTCAGGGGCTCTGGGGTCTTCAGTCAGGGGTTGAAGTGGTTTAATATGAACACACTAGTTTCAGGACCATCGACCCAGGTGACCAACCTCCTCAAACACGGCCAGCAGAGCTCAGTCCTCCCCTGAGCTGGAGTCCTGCTCTCCATCAGACAGGTCAGCTACTGGGAACCTCAGGATCGCAGCCACTCCACTGAGCTGATTCAGCTCTGACAGAGAGAGAGACAGGTTAATACACACTGAGAGAGAGAGGGGTTAATACTGACACACTGACTGGACATTCCAGTACATTAACACTGCACTGAGAGAGAGGGGTTAATACACACACACTGACTGGACACTCCAGTACATTAACACTGCACTGAGAGAGAGAGGGGTTAATACACACACACTGACTGGACACTCCAGTACATTAACACTGCACTGAGAGAGAGGGGTTAATACAGACACACTGACTGGACACTCCAGTACATTAACACTGCACTGAGAGAGAGAGGGGTTAATACAGACACACTGACTGGACACTCCAGTTCATTAACACTGCACTGAGAGACAGGGGGGTTAATACAGACACACTGACTGGACACTCCAGTACATTAACACTGCACTGAGAGAGAGAGAGAGAGAGAGAGAGAGGGGTTAATACACACACACTGACTGGACACTCCAGTACATTAACACTGCACTGAGAGAGAGGGGTTAATACTGACACTGACTGGACACTCCAGTACATTAACACTGCACTGAGAGAGAGAGAGAGAGAGAGAGAGAGGGGGGTTAATACACACACACTGACTGGACACTCCAGTACATTAACACTGCACTGAGAGAGAGAGGGGTTAATACAGACACACTGACTGGACACTCCAGTACATTAACACTGCACTGAGAGAGAGAGGGGTTCATACAGACACACTGACTGGACACTCCAGTACATTAACACTGCACTGAGAGAGAGAGGGGTTAATACACACACACTGACTGGACACTCCAGTACATTAACACTGCACTGAGAGAGAGAGGGGTTAATACACACACACTGACTGGACACTCCAGTACATTAACACTGCACTGAGAGAGAGAGAGAGAGGGGTTAATACACACACACTGACTGGACACTCCAGTACATTAACACTGCACTGAGAGAGAGAGGGGTTAATACACACACACTGACTGGACACTCCAGTACATTAACACTGCACTGAGAGAGAGAGAGGGGGGTTCTCTGAGAGAGAAGGGGGCACCTCTCAGTTCAAGGTGCTTTATTAGCATGACTGATGGGTACAATCAGTGTTGCCAAAGCAAATAAAATAATGATATTTACATTAAACAAAACAAAAAATAAAAGTAAAATAAAATCTACAGACATATTACAGACATTTACAACAAAGACATATTATAAATAATTGACATATACTGTAGGCGGCTGGAGCATTATTGGGAGACAGAGTCACTGTTCCTCAGGCTGGGACAGGAGATCTAGAGGGGTTAATACAGACACACTGACTAATGTCCTGTATTAACCCCTCTCTCTCAGTGCAGTGTTAATGTACTGGAGTGTCCAGTCAGTGTGTCTGTATTAACCCCTCTCTCTCTCAGTGCAGTGTTAATGTACTGGAGTGTCCAGTCAGTGTGTCTGTATGAACCCCTCTCTCTCTCAGTGCAGTGTTAATGTACTGGAGTGTCCAGTCAGTGTGTCTGTATGAACCCCTCTCTCTCTCTCTCACAGTGCAGTGTTAATGTACTGGAGTGTCCAGTCAGTGTGTGTGTATTAACCCCTCTCTCTCAGTGCAGTGTTAATGTACTGGAGTGTCCAGTCAGTGTGTGTGTATTCACCCCTCTCTCTCTCAGTGCAGTGTTAATGTACTGGAGTGTCCAGTCAGTGTGTCTGTATTAACCCCTCTCTCTCAGTGCAGTGTTAATGTACTGGAGTGTCCAGTCAGTGTGTCTGTATTACCCCTCTGAGAGAGAAAGGGGGGTTCATTCAGCTGAGAATACACCAGGACCACACTCCAGGATTGAACAGAGACAAAACTCTCAATTAACAGATACTCACGCTCTCCAGACACATGCAGACTGGAGAAGATCCTGGAGGAGCAGAGACAAGATATCAGATCGTGTGTGTGTGTCTGTGTGTATGTCTGTGTGTGTGTGTGGAGTAGAGGGGGCTGTGTTGAGGGGTGATCACTGGGGATTATCGGGGTGCCCCTGTGGCTCTGCTCTGACCTGACGGTTCCTGCGTTCTCTCGGACGCTGTCCACCAGCCTGACGTATCGGCTCCGCGTGGCCACGTCCTGGTGTCTGGAGGGACAGGAGCAGAGAGGGACAGATCCTCACACTCACACTCACGGTGTCTGGAGGGACAGGAGCAGAGAGGGACAGATCCTCACACTCACACTCACAGTGTCTGGAGGGACAGGAGCAGAGAGGGACAGATCCTCACACTCACAGTGTCTGGAGGGACAGGAGCAGAGAGGGACAGATCCTCACACTCACACTCACAGTGTCTGGAGGGACAGGAGCAGAGAGGGACAGACCCTCACACTCACACTCACAGTGTCTGGAGGGACAGGAGCAGAGAGGGACAGACCCTCACACTCACACTCACGATGTCTGGTGGGACAGGAGCAGAGAGGGACAGATCCTCACACTCACACTCACGGTGTCTGGAGGGACAGGAGCAGAGAGGGACAGATCCTCACACTCACGGTGTCTGGAGGGACAGGAGCAGAGAGGGACAGATCCTCACACTCACACTCACAGTGTCTGGAGGGACAGGAGCAGAGAGGGACAGACCCTCACACTCACTCACGGTGTCTGGAGGGACAGGAGCAGAGAGGGACAGACCCTCACACTCACACTCACAGTGTCTGGAGGGACAGGAGCAGAGAGGGACAGACCCTCACACTCACAGTGTCTGGAGGGACAGGAGCAGAGAGGGACAGATCCTCACACTCACACTCACAGTGTCTGGAGGGACAGGAGCAGAGAGGGACAGATCCTCACACTCACGGTGTCTGGAGGGACAGGAGCAGAGAGGGACAGACCCTCACACTCACACTCACAGTGTCTGGAGGGACAGGAGCAGAGAGGGACAGATCCTCACACCCACACTCACGGTGTCTGGAGGGACAGGAGCAGAGAGGGACAGATCCTCACACTCACACTCACGGTGTCTGGAGGGACAGGAGCAGAGAGGGACAGACCCTCACACTCACACTCACACTCACGGTGTCTGGAGGGACAGGAGCAGAGAGGGACAGACCCTCACACTCACACTCACGGTGTCTGGAGGGACAGGAGCAGAGAGGGACAGATCCTCACACTCACACTCACAGTGTCTGGAGGGACAGGAGCAGAGAGGGACAGATCCTCACACTCACACTCACGGTGTCTGGAGGGACAGGAGCAGAGAGGGACAGACCCTCACACTCACACTCACAGTGTCTGGAGGGACAGGAGCAGAGAGGGACAGATCCTCACACTCACAGTGTCTGGAGGGACAGGAGCAGAGAGGGACAGATCCTCACACTCACGGTGTCTGGAGGGACAGGAGCAGAGAGGGACAGACCCTCACACTCACACTCACAGTGTCTGGAGGGACAGGAGCAGAGAGGGACAGATCCTCACAACCACACCCACACCCACGGTGTCTGGAGGGACAGGAGCAGAGAGCGACAAATCCTCATGCCTGCTCACAGCCCACACACACACACCTGCTCACACCCCACACACCTTGTCTCACCCACTCTCACCCCCCACTCACACACACCCGCTCACACTCACCTGAACAGCTCATCGCTAATCAATAGCACATCGATTGCCAATGCCTCGTTAGCCTTCTCCACATGAGCTATCCTGCAGAACCAGAGCAATTCGTTCATTAGCATTATCTACTGCCTGTCTCTCTCCCAGTCTGTCCAGATCCCCCCCTCACTGCCTGTCTGCCTGTCTCTCAGTCTGTCCAGATCACTGCCTGTCACTCTCTCAGTCTGTCCAGATCTCCCCCTCACTGCCTGTCTCTCTCCCAGTCTGTCCAGATCTCCCCCTCACTGCCTGTCTGTCTCTCTCCCAGTCTGTCCAGATCTCCCCCTCACTGCCTGCCTGTCTCTCTCCCAGTCTGTCCAGATCACTGCCTGTCACTCTCTCAGTCTGTCCAGATCTCCCCCTCACTGCCTGCCTGTCTCTCTCTCAGTCTGTCCAGATCACTGCCTGTCACTCTCTCAGTCTGTCCAGATCTCCCCCTCACTGCCTGCCTGTCTGTCTCCCAGTCTGTCCAGATCTCCCCATCACTACCTGTCTGTCTGTCTCTCTCTGTCTGTCCAGATCACTGCCTGTCACTCTCTCAGTCTGTCCAGATCTCCCCCTCACTGCCTGCCTGTCTCTCTCCCAGTCTGTCCAGATCTCCCCCTCACTGCCTGTCTCTCTCCCAGTCTGTCCAGATCTCCCCTTCACTGCCTCTCTGTCTCTCTCCCAGTCTGTCCAGATCTCCCCCTCACTGCCAGTCTGTCTCTCTCCCAGTCTGTCCAGATCTCCCCCTCACTGCCTGTCTGTCTCTCTCTCTCCCAGTCTGTCCAGATCTCCCCCTCACTGCCTGTCTGTCTCTCTCTCTCCCAGTCTGTCCAGATCTCCCCCTCACTGCCTGTCTGTCTCTCTCTCTCCCAGTCTGTCCAGATCTCCCCCTCACTGCCTGTCTGTCTCTCTCTCTCCCAGTCTGTCCAGATCTCCCCCTCACTACCTGTCTGTCTGCTTCAGTTACTTGTTCATATTCTGACGCTGTGTATGTCTCTCTCACCCATAGAAAGCTCTGTCAGGCTCATGTTGCAGCATTTTGTAGAAATCTTCTAGTGTCTTAACCTCGCCTGCAGCCTGCAAGAGAGAGAGGGGTTAATACAGACACACTGACTGGACACTCCAGTACATTAACACTGCACTGAGAGAGAGAGGGGTTAATACACACACACTGACTGGACACTCCAGTACATTAACACTGCACTGAGAGAGAGAGGGGTTAATACACACACACTGACTGGACACTCCAGTACATTAACACTGCACTGAGAGAGAGAGGGGTTAATACAGACACACTGACTGGACACTACAGTACATTAACACTACACTGAGAGAGAGAGGGGTTAATACAGACACACTGACTGGACACTCCAGTACATTAACACTGCACTGAGAGAGAGGGGTTAATACAGACACACTGACTGGACACTCCAGTACATTAACACTGCACTGAGAGAGAGAGAGGGGTTAATACAGACACACTGACTCCACACTCCAGTACATTAACACTGCACTGAGAGAGAGAGAGAGGGGTTAATACAGACACACTGACTGGACACTCCAGTACATTAACACTGCACTGAGAGAGAGAGAGGGGTTAATACACACACACTGACTGGACACTCCAGTACATTAACACTGCACTGAGAAAGAGGGGTTAATACAGACACACTGACTGGACACTCCAGTACATTAACACTGCACTGAGAGAGAGAGAGGGGTTAATACAGACACACTGACTGGACACTCCAGTACATTAACACTGCACTGAGAGAGAGAGAGAGGGGTTAATACAGACACACTGACTGGACACTCCAGTACATTAACACTGCACTGAGAGACAGGGGGGTTAATACAGACACATTGACTGGACACTCCAGTACATTAACACTGCACTGAGAGAGAGAGGGGTTCATACAGACACACTGACTCCACACTCCAGTACATTAACACTGCACTGAGAGAGAGAGAGGGGTTAATACAGACACACTGACTGGACACTCCAGTACATTAACACTGCACTGAGAGAGAGAGGGGTTCATACAGACACACTGACTCCACACTCCAGTACATTAACACTGCACTGAGAGAGAGAGAGGGGGGTTAATACAGACACACTGACTGGACACTCCAGTACATTAACACTGCACTGAGAGAGAGAGGGGTTAATACACACACACTGACTGGACACTCCAGTACATTAACACTGCACTGAGAGAGAGAGAGGGGTTAATAGAGACCCACTGACTGGACACTCCAGTACATTAACACTGCACTGAGAGAGAGAGAGAGGGGTTAATACACACACACTGACTGGACACTCCAGTACATTAACACTGCACTGAGAGACAGGGGGGTTAATACAGACACATTGACTGGACACTCCATTACATTAACACTGCACTGAGAGAGAGGGGTTCATACAGACACACTGACTCCACACTCCAGTACATTAACACTGCACTGAGAGAGAGAGGGGTTAATACAGACACACTGACTGGACACTCCAGTACATTAACACTGCACTGAGAGAGAGAGGGGTTAATACACACACACTGACTGGACACTCCAGTACATTAACACTGCACTGAGAGAGAGAGGGGTTAATATAGACACACTGACTGGACACTCCAGTACATTAACACTGCACTGAGAGAGAGGGGTTAATACAGACACACTGACTGGACACTCCAGTACATTAACACTGCACTGAGAGAGAGAGAGAGAGAGGGGGGTTAATACACACACACTGACTGGACACTCCAGTACATTAACACTGCACTGAGAGAGAGAGAGAGAGAGGGGGGTTAATACACACACACTGACTGGACACTCCAGTACATTAACACTGCACTGAGAGAGAGAGGGGTTAATACACACACACTGACTGCACACTCCAGTACATTAACACTGCACTGAGAGAGAGAGAGGGGTTAATACACACACACTGACTGCACACTCCAGTACATTAACACTGCACTGAGAGAGAGAGGGGTTAATACACACACACTGACTGGACACTCCAGTACATTAACACTGCACTGAGAGAGAGAGAGGGGTTAATATAGACACACTGACTGGACACTCCAGTACATTAACACTGCACTGAGAGAGAGAGGGGTTAATACACACACACTGACTGGACACTCCAGTACATTAACACTGCACTGAGAGAGAGGGGTTAATACAGACACACTGACTGGACACTCCAGTACATCAACACTGCACTAAGAGAGAGAGGGGTTCATACAGACACACTGACTGGACACTCCAGTACATTAACACTGCACTGAGAGAGAGAGGGGTTAATACACACACACTGACTGGACACTCCAGTACATTAACACTGCACTGAGAGAGAGGGGTTAATACACACACACTGACTGGACACTCCAGTACATTAACACTGCACTGAGAGAGAGAGAGAGGGGTTAATACACACACTAACTGGACACTCCAGTACATTAACACTGCACTGAGAGAGAGAGAGGGGGGTTAATACACACACTAACTGGACACTCCAGTACATTAACACTGCACTGAGAGAGAGAGAGGGGGGTTAATACAGACACACTGACTGGACACTCCAGTACATTAACACTGCACTGAGAGAGAGAGAGGGGGGTTAATACACACACTAACTGGACACTCCAGTACATGAACACTGCACTGAGAGAGAGGGGTTAATACAGACACACTGACTGGACACTCCAGTACATCAACACTGCACTGAGAGAGAGAGGGGTTAATACAGACACACTGACTGGACACTCCAGTACATTAACACTGCACTGAGAGAGAGGGGTTAATACAGACACACTGACTGGACACTCCAGTACATTAACACTGCACTGAGAGAGAGAGGGGTTCATACAGACACACTGACTGACTGGACACTCCAGTACATTAACACTGCACTGAGAGAGAGGGGTTCATACAGACACACTGACTGGACACTCCAGTACATTAACACTGCACTGAGAGAGAGAGGGGTTAATACACACACACTGACTGGACACTCCAGTACATTAACACTGCACTGAGAGAGAGGGGTTCATACAGACACACTGACTGGACACTCCAGTACATTAACACTGCACTGAGAGAGAGAGGGGTTCATACAGACACACTGACTGGACACTCCAGTACATTAACACTGCACTGAGAGAGAGAGGGGTTCATACAGACACACTGACTGGACACTCCAGTACATTAACACTGCACTGAGAGAGAGAGGGGTTAATACACACACACTGACTGGACACTCCAGTACATTAACACTGCACTGAGAGAGAGGGGTTCATACAGACACACTGACTGGACACTCCAGTACATTAACACTGCACTGAGAGAGAGAGGGGTTCATACAGACACACTGACTGGACACTCCAGTACATTAACACTGCACTGAGAGAGAGGGGTTAATACACACACACTGACTGGACACTCCAGTACATTAACACTGCACTGAGAGAGAGAGGGGTTAATACACACACACTGACTGGACACTCCAGTACATTAACACTGCACTGAGAGAGAGAGGGGTTCATACAGACACTCACCTTAGTGTCAGACAGTCTGTTTGTCACTGCTGGATCAGAAAGAACTTCTGTGAGGAGAGATGATAATTACGATTAATATTCTGGTTATAAATTAAGATACTACCGCAGAAAGAGAATATTTCAGCCTGCAGTTGTCGAGTTTCTGCTTGCAGTTACAACTTCTGACCACTGGGTGTCTCTCTGCATTGGACACAGAGACAGAGAGACAGACTCCAGGTGAGAGAGTTCTGAAGGTACAATTATCACTGGACCAGTGTACAGTGTGACCCAGACTGGACTGGAGGGGTACAGTGTGCCCCAGACTGGACCAATGATCTCTGGACTGGAGGGGTACAGTGTGCCCCAGACTGGACTGGAGGGGTACAGTGTGCCCCAGACTGGACCAGTGATCTCTGGACTGGAGGGGTACAGTGTGATCCAGACTGGACTGGAGGGGTACAGTGTGCCCCAGACTGGACCAGTGATCTCTGGACTGGAGGGGTACAGTGTGCCCCAGACTGGACTGGAGGGGTACAGTGTGCCCCAGACTGGACCAGTGATCTCTGGACTGGAGGGGTACAGTGTGACCCAGACTGGACCAGTGATCTCTGGACTGGAGGGGTACAGTGTGACCCAGACTGGACTGGAGGGGTACAGTGTGACCCAGACTGGTCCAGTGATCTCTGGACTGGAGGGGTACAGTGTGCCCCAGACTGGTCCAGTGATATCTGGACTGGAGGGGTACAGAGTGACCCAGACTGGTCCAGTGATCTCTGGACTGGAGGGGTACAGTGTGCCCCAGACTGGTCCAGTGATATCTGGACTGGAGGGGTACAGAGTGACCCAGACTGGTCCAGTGATCTCTGGACTGGAGGGGTACAGAGTGACCCAGACTGGTCCAGTGATCTCTGGACTGGAGGGGTACAGTGTGCCCCAGACTGGACTGGAGGGGTACAGTGTGACCCAGACTGGTCCAGTGATCTCTGGACTGGAGGGGTACAGTGTGCCCCAGACTGGACCTGTGATCTCTGGACTGGAGGGGTACAGTGTGACCCAGACTGGACCAGTGATCTCTGGACTGGAGGGGTACAGTGTGACCCAGACTGGACCAGTGATCTCTGGACTGGATGGGTACAGTGTGCCCCAGACCGGACTGGAGGGGTACAGTGTGCCCCAGACTGGACCAGTGATCTCTGGACTGGAGGGGTACAGTGTGACCCAGACCGGACTGGAGGGGTACAGTGTGACCCAGACTGGACCAGTGATCTCTGGACTGGAGGGGTACAGCGTGACCCAGACTGGACTGGAGGGGTACAGTGTGACCCAGACTGGTCCAGTGATCTCTGGACTGGAGGGGTACAGTGTGCCCCAGACTGGACCTGTGATCTCTGGACTGGAGGGGTACAGTGTGACCCAGACTGGACCAGTGATCTCTGGACTGGAGGGGTACAGTGTGACCCAGACTGGACTGGAGGGGTACAGTGTGCCTCAGACTGGACCAGTGATCTCTGGACTGGATGGGTACAGTGTGCCCCAGACCGGACTGGAGGGGTACAGTGTGCCCCAGACTGGACCAGTGATCTCTGGACTGGAGGGGTACAGTGTGACCCAGACCGGACTGGAGGGGTACAGTGTGACCCAGACTGGACCAGTGATCTCTGGACTGGAGGGGTACAGCGTGACCCAGACTGGACTGGAGGGGTACAGTGTGCCCCAGACTGGACCAGTGATCTCTGGACTGGAGGGGTACAGTGTGACCCAGACTGGACCAGTGATCTCTGGACTGGAGGGGTACAGCGTGACCCAGACTGGACTGGAGGGGTACAGTGTGACCCAGACTGGACCAGTGATCTCTGGACTGGAGGGGTACAGTGTGCCCCAGACCAGACTGGAGGGGTACAGTGTGCCCCAGACTGGACCAGTGATCTCTGGACTGGAGGGGTACAGTGTGACCCAGACTGGACTGGAGGGGTACAGTGTGACCCAGACTGGACCAGTGATCTCTGGACTGGAGGGGTACAGTGTGACCCAGACTGGACTGGAGGGGTACAGTGTGCCCCAGACTGGACCAGTGATCTCTGGACTGGAGGGGTACAGTGTGACCCAGACTGGACTGGAGGGGTACAGTGTGACCCAGACTGGACCAGTGATCTCTGGACTGGAGGGGTACAGTGTGCCCAAGACTGGACTGGAGGGGTACAGTGTGACCCAGACTGGACCAGTGATCTCTGGACTGGAGGGGTACAGTGTGCCCCAGACTGGACTGGAGGGGTACAGTGTGCCCCAGACTGGACCAGTGATCTCTGGACTGGAGGGGTACAGTGTGATCCAGACTGGACTGGAGGGGTACAGTGTGACCCAGACTGGACCAGTGATCTCTGGACTGAAGGGGTACAGTGTGCCCCAGACCAGACTGGAGGGGTACAGTGTGCCCCAGACTGGACCAGTGATCTCTGGACTGGAGGGGTACAGTGTGACCCAGACTGGACCAGTGATCTCTGGACTGGAGGGGTACAGTGTGCCCAAGACTGGACTGGAGGGGTACAGTGTGCCCCAGACTGGACCAGTGATCTCTGGACTGGAGGGGTACAGCGTGACCCAGACTGGACTGGAGGAGTACAGTGTACCCCAGACTGGACCAGTGATCTCTGGACTGGAGGGGTACAGTGTGCCCCAGACTGGACCAGTGATCTCTGGACTGGAGGGGTACAGTGTGCCCCAGACTGGACTGGAGGGGTACAGTGTGCCCCAGACTGGACCAGTGATCTCTGGACTGGAGGGGTACAGTGTGCCCCAGACCAGACTGGAGGGGTACAGTGTGCCCCAGACTGGACCAGTGATCTCTGGACTGGAGGGGTACAGTGTGACCCAGACTGGACTGGAGGGGTACAGTGTGACCCAGACTGGTCCAGTGATCTCTGGACTGGAGGGGTACAGTGTGACCCAGACTGGACCAGTGATCTCTGGACTGGAGGGGTACAGTGTGACCCAGACTGGACTGGAGGGGTACAGTGTGACCCAGACTGGTCCAGTGATCTCTGGACTGGAGGGGTACAGTGTGCCCCAGACTGGTCCAGTGATATCTGGACTGGAGGGGTACAGAGTGACCCAGACTGGTCCAGTGATCTCTGGACTGGAGGGGTACAGTGTGCCCCAGACTGGACTGGAGGGGTACAGTGTGACCCAGACTGGTCCAGTGATCTCTGGACTGGAGGGGTACAGTGTGCCCCAGACTGGACCTGTGATCTCTGGACTGGAGGGGTACAGTGTGACCCAGACTGGACCAGTGATCTCTGGACTGGAGGGGTACAGTGTGACCCAGACTGGACTGGAGGGGTACAGTGTGCCTCAGACTGGACCAGTGATCTCTGGACTGGATGGGTACAGTGTGCCCCAGACCGGACTGGAGGGGTACAGTGTGCCCCAGACTGGACCAGTGATCTCTGGACTGGAGGGGTACAGCGTGACCCAGACTGGACTGGAGGGGTACAGTGTGCCCCAGACTGGACCAGTGATCTCTGGACTGGAGGGGTACAGTGTGACCCAGACTGGACTGGAGGGGTACAGTGTGCCCCAGACTGGACCAGTGATCTCTGGACTGGAGGGGTACAGTGTGACCCAGACTGGACTGGAGGGGTACAGTGTGACCCAGACTGGACCAGTGATCTCTGGACTGGAGGGGTACAGTGTGACCCAGACTGGACTGGAGGGGTACAGTGTGCCCCAGACTGGACCAGTGATCTCTGGACTGGAGGGGTACAGTGTGATCCAGACTGGACTGGAGGGGTACAGTGTGACCCAGACTGGACCAGTGATCTCTGGACTGGAGGGGTACAGTGTGACCCAGACTGGACTGGAGGGGTACAGTGTGACCCAGACTGGACCAGTGATCTCTGGACTGAAGGGGTACAGTGTGCCCCAGACCAGACTGGAGGGGTACAGTGTGCCCCAGACTGGACCAGTGATCTCTGGACTGGAGGGGTACAGTGTGACCCAGACTGGACCAGTGATCTCTGGACTGGAGGGGTACAGTGTGCCCCAGACTGGACTGGAGGGGTACAGTGTGCCCCAGACTGGACCAGTGATCTCTGGACTGGAGGGGTACAGTGTGCCCAAGACTGGACTGGAGGGGTACAGTGTGCCCCAGACTGGACCAGTGATCTCTGGACTGGAGGGGTACAGCGTGACCCAGACTGGACTGGAGGAGTACAGTGTACCCCAGACTGGACCAGTGATCTCTGGACTGGAGGGGTACAGTGTGACCCAGACTGGACCAGTGATCTCTGGACTGTAGGGGTACAGTGTGCCCCAGACTGGACTGGAGGGGTACAGTGTGACCCAGACTGGACCAGTGATCTCTGGACTGGAGGGGTACAGTGTGACCCAGACTGGACTGGAGGGGTACAGTGTGCCCCAGACTGGACCAGTGATCTCTGGACTGGAGGGGTACAGTGTGACCCAGACTGGACTGGAGGGGTACAGTGTGACCCAGACTGGACCAGTGATCACTGGACTGGAGGGGTACAGTGTGCCCCAGACTGGACCAGTGATCTCTGGACTGGAGGGGTACAGTGTGACCCAGACTGGACCAGTGATCTCTGGACTGGAGGGGTACAGTGTGACCCAGACTGGACTGGAGGGGTACAGTGTGCCCCAGACTGGACCAGTGATCTCTGGACTGGAGGGGTACAGTGTGATCCAGACTGGACTGGAGGGGTACACTGTGACCCAGACTGGACCAGTGATCTCTGGACTGGAGGGGTACAGTGTGCCCAAGACCGGACTGGAGGGGTACAGTGTGCCCCAGACCGGACCAGTGATCTCTGGACTGGAGGGGTACAGTGTGACCCAGACTGGACTGGAGGGGTACCTTTCAGAGAGTACTTGTGTCCAGAGGAGGAGTGGACCTGCAGGAACTTGGACCGGTTCTCCAGAAGGAGCTTGTTGTCGGTCTTCACTGCCTGCTGGAACATGAAGCTGCAGAACTGGTCCTTCACGAAGCCAGGACTGGCCACCAGTACACACTTCACCACTGAGAGAGAGACAGGCTCGTTACTACACACTTCACCACCGAGAGAGAGACAGGCTCGTTACTACACACTGCACCACTGAGAGAGAGACAGGCTCGTTACTACACACTGCACCACCGAGAGAGAGACAGGCTCGTTACTACACACTGCACCACCGAGAGAGACAGAGAGACAGGCTCATTACTACACAC
Organism: Atractosteus spatula; assembly: GCF_055471065.1. Classification (NCBI taxonomy): domain Eukaryota; kingdom Metazoa; phylum Chordata; class Actinopteri; order Semionotiformes; family Lepisosteidae; genus Atractosteus; species Atractosteus spatula. The sequence continues at coordinate 162,239 of NW_028296861.1, forward strand.
TGCACCACCGAGAGAGACAGAGAGACAGGCTCATTACTACACACTGCACCAGTGAGAGAGAGACAGGCTCGTTACTACACACTGCACCACCGAGAGAGAGAGAGAGAGAGAGAGAGAGAGAGAGAGAGAGAGAGAGAGAGAGGGGGGGGGGGGCTCGTTACTACACACTGCACGTTAATGCACATTTCCACAGGGAGAACGATGGAAAACTCTCTCACCATCAAAGTTGACGTGTCTGAGTATCCCCTGCATCACAGCATCATAAAACCTCTCCAGAGCCTGAGAGAGAGACAGGCAGGGCGTGAGTACCACACACACACACACCTTGTCCCGACACACACACACACACACACACACACACACCTTGTCCCGACACACACACACACACACACCTTGTCGTGCTGGGCACAGCTCCCTCTTCGCTTGCGCGGGATGGTGACCTCGACCTTTGCCCTCAGCAGGGTCATCGCTGGGGTCACAAGCACGATGTTGGCCAGACCCTCCTGCATGACAACAGCTGCGACATCTGCCTTCTGTGCTGGGTCACAGGCCTGCTCTGAGAGAGAGAGAGAGAGACAGGCAGGCAGTGAGACAGAGAGACAGGCCGTGAGACCGACAGGCCTGCTCTGAGAGAGAGAGAGACAGGCAGGCAGTGAGACAGAGAGACAGGCCGTGAGACCGACAGGCCTGCTCTGAGAGAGAGAGAGACAGGCAGGCAGTGAGACAGAGAGACAGGCCGTGAGACCGACAGGCCTGCTCTGAGAGAGAGAGAGACAGGCAGGCAGTGAGACAGAGAGACAGGCCATGAGACCGACAGGCCTGCTCTGAGAGAGAGAGAGACAGGCAGGCAGTGAGACAGAGAGACAGGCCGTGAGACCGACAGGCCTGCTCTGAGAGAGAGAGAGACAGGCAGGCAGTGAGACAGAGAGACAGGCCGTGAGACCGACAGGCCTGCTCTGAGAGAGAGAGACAGACAGGCAGGCGAGCTCACTCACCGATCCTGTCCAGAACCACACTGTCCCAAACCTTCTTGGCCAGAGTGAACTTCCTGTTGAGCTCCAGCTCTATAGTGTGATAGGCTCCCATCTACGAAACAATGACATCCTATAATAACAATCTCTGAGAGAGACAGAGAGAGACAGAAACAGACAGGAGGATAGAATGAGACAGACAGAGAGACAGACAGAGAGACAGACAGGAGAGAGAGTTAGAGAGAGAGAGCCAGCTGGTCCTGAGGCTCACCGACCTGAGCCACACCGACACTAACCAGCCTCAGGACAACACTGCAACAACACAAGACACACAACACTGCCTCACACATGGACACACAAGAGCTGAGCCCAAAACACAGCCCCCTGAGCCAGCTGGTCCTGAGGCTCACTGACCTGAGCCACACCGACACTAACCAGCCTCAGGACAACACTGCAACAACACAAGACACACAACACTGCCTCACACACGGTCACACGAGCTGAGCCCAAAACACAGCCCCCTGAGCCAGCTGGTCCTGAGGCTCACTGACCTGAGCCACACCGACACTAACCAGCCTCAGGACAACACTGCAACAACACAAGACACACAACACTGCCTCACACACGGTCACACGAGCTGAGCCCAAAACACAGCCCCCTGAGCCAGCTGGTCCTGAGGCTCACTGACCTGAGCCACACCGACACTAACCAGCCTCAGGACAGCACTGCTAGAGCACCACAACTCAGACTCCACCACAGCACAGCACAACACACACAACACACAACCAGCCTCAGGACAGCACTGCTAGAGCACCACAACCCAGACTCCACCACAGCACAGCACAACACACACAACACACAACCAGCCTCAGGACAGCACTGCTAGAGCACCACAACCCAGACTCCACCACATCACAGCACAACACACACAACACACAACCAGCCTCAGGACAGCACTGCTAGAGCACCACAACCCAGACTCCACCACATCACAGCACAACACACACAACACACAACCAGCCTCAGGACAGCACTGCTAGAGCACCACAACCCAGACTCCACCACATCACAGCACAACACACAACCAGCCTCAGGACAGCACTGCTAGAGCACCACAACCCAGACTCCACCACATCACAGCACAACACACACAACACACAACCAGCCTCAGGACAGCACTGCTAGAGCACCACAACCCAGACTCCACCACATCACAGCACAACACACACAACACACAACCAGCCTCAGGACAGCACTGCTAGAGCACCACAACCCAGACTCCACCACATCACAGCACAACACACAACCAGCCTCAGGACAGCACTGCTAGAGCACCACAACCCAGACTCCACCACATCACAGCACAACACACACAACACACAACCAGCCTCAGGACAGCACTGCTAGAGCACCACAACTCAGACTCCACCACATCACAGCACAACACACACAACACACAACCAGCCTCAGGACAGCACTGCTAGAGCACCACAACCCAGACTCCACCACATCACAGCACAACACACACAACACACAACCAGCCTCAGGACAACACTGCTAGAGCACCACAACCCAGACTCCACCACATCACAGCACAACACACACAACACACAACCAGCCTCAGGACAGCACTGCTAGAGCACCACAACCCAGACTCCACCACATCACAGCACAACACACAACCAGCCTCAGGACAGCACTGCTAGAGCACCACAACCCAGACTCCACCACATCACAGCACAACACACACAACACACAACCAGCCTCAGGACAGCACTGCTAGAGCACCACAACCCAGACTCCACCACATCACAGCACAACACACAACCAGCCTCAGGACAGCACTGCTAGAGCACCACAACCCAGACTCCACCACATCACAGCACAACACACACAACACACAACCAGCCTCAGGACAGCACTGCTAGAGCACCACAACCCAGACTCCACCACATCACAGCACAACACACACAACACACAACCAGCCTCAGGACAGCACTGCTAGAGCACCACAACCCAGACTCCACCACATCACAGCACAACACACAACCAGCCTCAGGACAGCACTGCTAGAGCACCACAACCCAGACTCCACCACATCACAGCACAACACACACAACACACAACCAGCCTCAGGACAGCACTGCTAGAGCACCACAACCCAGACTCCACCACATCACAGCACAACACACACAACACACAACCAGCCTCAGGACAGCACTGCTAGAGCACCACAACCCAGACTCCACCACATCACAGCACAACACACACAACACACAACCAGCCTCAGGACAGCACTGCTAGAGCACCACAACCCAGACTCCACCACATCACAGCACAACACACAACCAGCCTCAGGACAGCACTGCTAGAGCACCACAACCCAGACTCCACCACATCACAGCACAACACACACAACACACAACCAGCCTCAGGACAGCACTGCTAGAGCACCACAACTCAGACTCCACCACATCACAGCACAACACACACAACACACAACCAGCCTCAGGACAGCACTGCTAGAGCACCACAACCCAGACTCCACCACATCACAGCACAACACACACAACACACAACCAGCCTCAGGACAACACTGCTAGAGCACCACAACCCAGACTCAACCACATCACAGCACAACACACACAACACACAACCAGCCTCAGGACAGCACTGCTAGAGCACCACAACCCAGACTCCACCACATCACAGCACAACACACACAACACACAACCAGCCTCAGGACAGCACTGCTAGAGCACCACAACCCAGACTCCACCACATCACAGCACAACACACACAACACACAACCAGCCTCAGGACAGCACTGCTAGAGCACCACAACCCAGACTCCACCACATCACAGCACAACACACAACCAGCCTCAGGACAGCACTGCTAGAGCACCACAACCCAGACTCCACCACATCACAGCACAACACACACAACACACAACCAGCCTCAGGACAGCACTGCTAGAGCACCACAACCCAGACTCCACCACATCACAGCACAACACACACAACACACAACCAGCCTCAGGACAGCACTGCTAGAGCACCACAACCCAGACTCCACCACATCACAGCACAACACACACAACACACAACCAGCCTCAGGACAGCACTGCTAGAGCACCACAACCCAGACTCCACCACATCACAGCACAACACACAACCAGCCTCAGGACAGCACTGCTAGAGCACCACAACCCAGACTCCACCACATCACAGCACAACACACACAACACACAACCAGCCTCAGGACAGCACTGCTAGAGCACCACAACCCAGACTCCACCACATCACAGCACAACACACACAACACACAACCAGCCTCAGGACAGCACTGCTAGAGCACCACAACCCAGACTCCACCACATCACAGCACAACACACAACCAGCCTCAGGACAGCACTGCTAGAGCACCACAACCCAGACTCCACCACATCACAGCACAACACACACAACACACAACCAGCCTCAGGACAGCACTGCTAGAGCACCACAACTCAGACTCCACCACATCACAGCACAACACACACAACACACAACCAGCCTCAGGACAGCACTGCTAGAGCACCACAACCCAGACTCCACCACATCACAGCACAACACACACAACACACAACCAGCCTCAGGACAGCACTGCTAGAGCACCACAACCCAGACTCCACCACATCACAGCACAACACACACAACACACAACCAGCCTCAGGACAGCACTGCTAGAGCACCACAACCCAGACTCCACCACATCACAGCACAACACACACAACACACAACCAGCCTCAGGACAGCACTGCTAGAGCACCACAACCCAGACTCCACCACATCACAGCACAACACACAACCAGCCTCAGGACAGCACTGCTAGAGCACCACAACCCAGACTCCACCACATCACAGCACAACACACACAACACACAACCAGCCTCAGGACAGCACTGCTAGAGCACCACAACTCAGACTCCACCACATCACAGCACAACACACACAACACACAACCAGCCTCAGGACAGCACTGCTAGAGCACCACAACCCAGACTCCACCACATCACAGCACAACACACACAACACACAACCAGCCTCAGGACAACACTGCTAGAGCACCACAACCCAGACTCCACCACATCACAGCACAACACACACAACACACAACCAGCCTCAGGACAGCACTGCTAGAGCACCACAACCCAGACTCCACCACATCACAGCACAACACACAACCAGCCTCAGGACAGCACTGCTAGAGCACCACAACCCAGACTCCACCACATCACAGCACAACACACACAACACACAACCAGCCTCAGGACAGCACTGCTAGAGCACCACAACCCAGACTCCACCACATCACAGCACAACACACAACCAGCCTCAGGACAGCACTGCTAGAGCACCACAACCCAGACTCCACCACATCACAGCACAACACACACAACACACAACCAGCCTCAGGACAGCACTGCTAGAGCACCACAACCCAGACTCCACCACATCACAGCACAACACACACAACACACAACCAGCCTCAGGACAGCACTGCTAGAGCACCACAACCCAGACTCCACCACATCACAGCACAACACACAACCAGCCTCAGGACAGCACTGCTAGAGCACCACAACCCAGACTCCACCACATCACAGCACAACACACACAACACACAACCAGCCTCAGGACAGCACTGCTAGAGCACCACAACCCAGACTCCACCACATCACAGCACAACACACACAACACACAACCAGCCTCAGGACAGCACTGCTAGAGCACCACAACCCAGACTCCACCACATCACAGCACAACACACACAACACACAACCAGCCTCAGGACAGCACTGCTAGAGCACCACAACCCAGACTCCACCACATCACAGCACAACACACAACCAGCCTCAGGACAGCACTGCTAGAGCACCACAACCCAGACTCCACCACATCACAGCACAACACACACAACACACAACCAGCCTCAGGACAGCACTGCTAGAGCACCACAACTCAGACTCCACCACATCACAGCACAACACACACAACACACAACCAGCCTCAGGACAGCACTGCTAGAGCACCACAACCCAGACTCCACCACATCACAGCACAACACACACAACACACAACCAGCCTCAGGACAGCACTGCTAGAGCACCACAACCCAGACTCCACCACATCACAGCACAACACACACAACACACAACCAGCCTCAGGACAGCACTGCTAGAGCACCACAACCCAGACTCCACCACATCACAGCACAACACACACAACACACAACCAGCCTCAGGACAGCACTGCTAGAGCACCACAACCCAGACTCCACCACATCACAGCACAACACACACAACACACAACCAGCCTCAGGACAGCACTGCTAGAGCACCACAACCCAGACTCCACCACATCACAGCACAACACACAACCAGCCTCAGGACAGCACTGCTAGAGCACCACAACCCAGACTCCACCACATCACAGCACAACACACACAACACACAACCAGCCTCAGGACAGCACTGCTAGAGCACCACAACCCAGACTCCACCACATCACAGCACAACACACACAACACACAACCAGCCTCAGGACAGCACTGCTAGAGCACCACAACCCAGACTCCACCACATCACAGCACAACACACACAACACACAACCAGCCTCAGGACAGCACTGCTAGAGCACCACAACCCAGACTCCACCACATCACAGCACAACACACAACCAGCCTCAGGACAGCACTGCTAGAGCACCACAACCCAGACTCCACCACATCACAGCACAACACACACAACACACAACCAGCCTCAGGACAGCACTGCTAGAGCACCACAACCCAGACTCCACCACATCACAGCACAACACACACAACACACAACCAGCCTCAGGACAGCACTGCTAGAGCACCACAACCCAGACTCCACCACATCACAGCACAACACACAACCAGCCTCAGGACAGCACTGCTAGAGCACCACAACCCAGACTCCACCACATCACAGCACAACACACACAACACACAACCAGCCTCAGGACAGCACTGCTAGAGCACCACAACTCAGACTCCACCACATCACAGCACAACACACACAACACACAACCAGCCTCAGGACAGCACTGCTAGAGCACCACAACCCAGACTCCACCACATCACAGCACAACACACACAACACACAACCAGCCTCAGGACAGCACTGCTAGAGCACCACAACCCAGACTCCACCACATCACAGCACAACACACACAACACACAACCAGCCTCAGGACAGCACTGCTAGAGCACCACAACCCAGACTCCACCACATCACAGCACAACACACACAACACACAACCAGCCTCAGGACAGCACTGCTAGAGCACCACAACCCAGACTCCACCACATCACAGCACAACACACAACCAGCCTCAGGACAGCACTGCTAGAGCACCACAACCCAGACTCCACCACATCACAGCACAACACACACAACACACAACCAGCCTCAGGACAGCACTGCTAGAGCACCACAACCCAGACTCCACCACATCACAGCACAACACACAACCAGCCTCAGGACAGCACTGCTAGAGCACCACAACCCAGACTCCACCACATCACAGCACAACACACACAACACACAACCAGCCTCAGGACAGCACTGCTAGAGCACCACAACCCAGACTCCACCACATCACAGCACAACACACACAACACACAACCAGCCTCAGGACAGCACTGCTAGAGCACCACAACCCAGACTCCACCACATCACAGCACAACACACACAACACACAACCAGCCTCAGGACAGCACTGCTAGAGCACCACAACCCAGACTCCACCACATCACAGCACAACACACAACCAGCCTCAGGACAGCACTGCTAGAGCACCACAACCCAGACTCCACCACATCACAGCACAACACACACAACACACAACCAGCCTCAGGACAGCACTGCTAGAGCACCACAACCCAGACTCCACCACATCACAGCACAACACACACAACACACAACCAGCCTCAGGACAGCACTGCTAGAGCACCACAACTCAGACTCCACCACATCACAGCACAACACACACAACACACAACCAGCCTCAGGACAGCACTGCTAGAGCACCACAACCCAGACTCCACCACATCACAGCACAACACACACAACACACAACCAGCCTCAGGACAACACTGCTAGAGCACCACAACCCAGACTCAACCACATCACAGCACAACACACACAACACACAACCAGCCTCAGGACAGCACTGCTAGAGCACCACAACCCAGACTCCACCACATCACAGCACAACACACACAACACACAACCAGCCTCAGGACAGCACTGCTAGAGCACCACAACCCAGACTCCACCACATCACAGCACAACACACACAACACACAACCAGCCTCAGGACAGCACTGCTAGAGCACCACAACCCAGACTCCACCACATCACAGCACAACACACAACCAGCCTCAGGACAGCACTGCTAGAGCACCACAACCCAGACTCCACCACATCACAGCACAACACACACAACACACAACCAGCCTCAGGACAGCACTGCTAGAGCACCACAACCCAGACTCCACCACATCACAGCACAACACACACAACACACAACCAGCCTCAGGACAGCACTGCTAGAGCACCACAACCCAGACTCCACCACATCACAGCACAACACACACAACACACAACCAGCCTCAGGACAGCACTGCTAGAGCACCACAACCCAGACTCCACCACATCACAGCACAACACACAACCAGCCTCAGGACAGCACTGCTAGAGCACCACAACCCAGACTCCACCACATCACAGCACAACACACACAACACACAACCAGCCTCAGGACAGCACTGCTAGAGCACCACAACCCAGACTCCACCACATCACAGCACAACACACACAACACACAACCAGCCTCAGGACAGCACTGCTAGAGCACCACAACCCAGACTCCACCACATCACAGCACAACACACAACCAGCCTCAGGACAGCACTGCTAGAGCACCACAACCCAGACTCCACCACATCACAGCACAACACACACAACACACAACCAGCCTCAGGACAGCACTGCTAGAGCACCACAACTCAGACTCCACCACATCACAGCACAACACACACAACACACAACCAGCCTCAGGACAGCACTGCTAGAGCACCACAACCCAGACTCCACCACATCACAGCACAACACACACAACACACAACCAGCCTCAGGACAGCACTGCTAGAGCACCACAACCCAGACTCCACCACATCACAGCACAACACACACAACACACAACCAGCCTCAGGACAGCACTGCTAGAGCACCACAACCCAGACTCCACCACATCACAGCACAACACACACAACACACAACCAGCCTCAGGACAGCACTGCTAGAGCACCACAACCCAGACTCCACCACATCACAGCACAACACACACAACACACAACCAGCCTCAGGACAGCACTGCTAGAGCACCACAACCCAGACTCCACCACATCACAGCACAACACACAACCAGCCTCAGGACAGCACTGCTAGAGCACCACAACCCAGACTCCACCACATCACAGCACAACACACACAACACACAACCAGCCTCAGGACAGCACTGCTAGAGCACCACAACCCAGACTCCACCACATCACAGCACAACACACACAACACACAACCAGCCTCAGGACAGCACTGCTAGAGCACCACAACCCAGACTCCACCACATCACAGCACAACACACACAACACACAACCAGCCTCAGGACAGCACTGCTAGAGCACCACAACCCAGACTCCACCACATCACAGCACAACACACAACCAGCCTCAGGACAGCACTGCTAGAGCACCACAACTCAGACTCCACCACATCACAGCACAACACACACAACACACAACCAGCCTCAGGACAGCACTGCTAGAGCACCACAACCCAGACTCCACCACATCACAGCACAACACACACAACACACAACCAGCCTCAGGACAGCACTGCTAGAGCACCACAACCCAGACTCCACCACATCACAGCACAACACACAACCAGCCTCAGGACAGCACTGCTAGAGCACCACAACCCAGACTCCACCACATCACAGCACAACACACACAACACACAACCAGCCTCAGGACAGCACTGCTAGAGCACCACAACTCAGACTCCACCACATCACAGCACAACACACACAACACACAACCAGCCTCAGGACAGCACTGCTAGAGCACCACAACCCAGACTCCACCACATCACAGCACAACACACACAACACACAACCAGCCTCAGGACAGCACTGCTAGAGCACCACAACCCAGACTCCACCACATCACAGCACAACACACACAACACACAACCAGCCTCAGGACAGCACTGCTAGAGCACCACAACCCAGACTCCACCACATCACAGCACAACACACACAACACACAACCAGCCTCAGGACAGCACTGCAAGAGCACCACAACCCAGACTCAACCACATCACAGCACAATACACACAACACACAACCAGCCTCAGGACAGCACTGCTAGAGCACCACAACTCAGACTCCACCACATCACAGCACAATACACACAACACACAACCAGCCTCAGGACAGCACTGCTAGAGCACCACAACCCAGACTCCACCACATCACAGCACAACACACACAACACACAACCAGCCTCAGGACAGCACTGCTACAGCACCACAACCCAGACTCCACCACATCACAGCACAACACACACAACACACAACCAGCCTCAGGACAGCACTGCTAGAGCACCACAACCCAGACTCCACCACATCACAGCACAACACACACAACACACAACCAGCCTCAGGACAGCACTGCTAGAGCACCACAACCCAGACTCCACCACATCACAGCACAACACACACAACACACAACCAGCCTCAGGACAACACTGCTAGAGCACCACAACCCAGACTCCACCACATCACAGCACAACACACACAACACACAACCAGCCTCAGGACAGCACTGCTAGAGCACCACAACCCAGACTCCACCACATCACAGCACAACACACACAACACACAACCAGCCTCAGGACAGCACTGCTAGAGCACCACAACCCAGACTCCACCACATCACAGCACAGATCAAACAGCAATATCTCACACACTGGGACACACACACACAAACACAACATAAACTGGAATGCTACAGAACCCTAAACAGACAATACACACTAGCTGAATATTTGACCAAAATAAAAAAAAATAACAAACAGAAACAGACCCTGACGAAGTACAGGCTCAGTGACCACAGCCTGGACACACACACTGGACACAGGCAGACCTGGCTGTCCAGAGAAGACAGGCTCAGTGACCACAGCCTGGACACACACACTGGACACAGGCAGACCTGGCTGCCCAGAGAGGACAGGCTCAGTGACCACAGCCTGGACACACACACTGGACACAGGCAGACCTGGCTGTCCAGAGAGGACAGGCTGTGCTCCCACTGCCAGCGGGGAGAAATAGAGACAGAGGTGCACTTCCTACTGCACTGTGACAGATACTCTGGGATTAGAGAAACATTCTTCCCGAAATTCAGAAATCTAGTCCCAGAGTTCCCACACCTGCCAGAATCACAACGGGTCCCAATCCTACTGGGAGAGGGAGGAGGGAACTCAGTTGATCTGGCAGCCCAGTATGTGATCTCCTGTCACAGCCTGAGGAACAGTGAGTCTGTCTCCCAATAATAATAATACAGTGTGTGATCTCCTGTCCCAGCCTGAGGAACAGACAGTGAGTCTGTCTCTCAATAATAATAATACAGTGTGATCTCCTATCCCAGCCTGAGGAACAGTGAGTCTGACTCCCAATAATGCTCCAGCCGCCTACAGTCTATGTCAATATTTTATAATATGTCTTTGTTGTAAATGTCTGTAATATGTCTGTAGATTTTATTTTACTTCTATTTTTTGTTTTGTTCCATGTTAATTTTATTTTTATTTGCTTTGGCAACACTGATTGTACCCATCGGTCATGCTAATAAAGCACCTTGAACTGAATTGAATTGAATTCAGTTAATCCAGGAGTTGGGTTGGGGAGGGGTTAAAACAGGGCGGAGCCATGATTTTGGAGGGCGTGTTTCTAATCAAAGCAGCGTGAGATATAACCCTACTGGGGGCGGGGTCTATACTCTGACGGGGCGGAGTCAATAGCAGGGGTGGGCGGGGCCTCACCTTGACAAACTCGTTCTCCTGGATGTTGGTGCCCTTCACTCGCAACTGGCAGGCCTGCGTGTCGAAGTCGATGGTTTCCACGGAGATGGTGAGCGTGGTCCTCACACGGCTACTGCCCACACTGCCTGTGGAGGACTCTGTCTGCACCTTCCTGAGAGACAGACGCAGAGAGAGACACTGTCTGTGGAGGACTGCGTCTGCACCTTCCTGAGAGACAGACGCAGAGACAGACACTGCCTGTGGAGGACTGCGTCTGCACCTTCCTGAGAGACAGACGCAGAGAGAGACACTGCCTGTGGAGGACTGCGTCTGCACCTTCCTGAGAGACAGACGCAGAGAGAGACACTGTCTGTGGAGGACTGCGTCTGCACCTTCCTGAGAGACAGACGCAGAGAGAGACACTGCCTGTGGAGGACTGCGTCTGCACCTTCCTGAGAGACGGACGCAGAGACAGACACTGCCTGTGGAGGACTGCGTCTGCACCTTCCTGAGAGACAGACGCAGAGAGAGACACTGCCTGTGGAGGACTGCGTCTGCACCTTCCTGAGAGACAGACACTGCCTGTGGAGGACTGCGTCTGCACCTTCCTGAGAGACAGACGCAGAGAGAGACACTGCCTGTGGAGGACTGCGTCTGCACCTTCCTGAGAGACAGACGCAGAGACAGACACTGCCTGTGGAGGACTGCGTCTGCACCTTCCTGAGAGACAGACGCAGAGAGAGACACTGCCTGTGGAGGACTCTGTCTGCACCTTCCTGAGAGACAGACGCAGAGAGAGACACTGTCTGTGGAGGACTGCGTCTGCACCTTCCTGAGAGACAGACGCAGAGAGAGACACTGCCTGTGGAGGACTGCGTCTGCACCTTCCTGAGAGACAGACGCAGAGAGAGACACTGCCTGTGGAGGACTGCGTCTGCACCTTCCTGAGAGACAGACGCAGAGAGAGACACTGCCTGTGGAGGACTCTGTCTGCACCTTCCTGAGAGACAGACGCAGAGAGAGACACTGCCTGTGGAGGACTGCGTCTGCACCTTCCTGAGAGACAGACGCAGAGAGAGACACTGTCTGTGGAGGACTCTGTCTGCACCTTCCTGAGAGACAGACACTGCCTGTGGAGGACTGCGTCTGCACCTTCCTGAGAGACAGACGCAGAGAGAGACACTGCCTGTGGAGGACTGCGTCTGCACCTTCCTGAGAGACAGACACTGCCTGTGGAGGACTGCGTCTGCACCTTCCTGAGAGACAGACGCAGAGAGAGACACTGCCTGTGGAGGACTGCGTCTGCACCTTCCTGAGAGACAGACGCAGAGAGAGACACTGTCTGTGGAGGACTGCGTCTGCACCTTCCTGAGAGACAGACGCAGAGAGAGACACTGCCTGTGGAGGACTGCGTCTGCACCTTCCTGAGAGACAGACGCAGAGAGAGACACTGTCTGTGGAGGACTGCGTCTGCACCTTCCTGAGAGACAGACGCAGAGAGAGACACTGCCTGTGGAGGACTGCGTCTGCACCTTCCTGAGAGACAGACGCAGAGAGAGACACTGTCTGTGGAGGACTGCGTCTGCACCTTCCTGAGAGACAGACGCAGAGAGAGACACTGCCTGTGGAGGACTGCGTCTGCACCTTCCTGAGAGACGGACGCAGAGACAGACACTGCCTGTGGAGGACTGCGTCTGCACCTTCCTGAGAGACAGACGCAGAGAGAGACACTGCCTGTGGAGGACTGCGTCTGCACCTTCCTGAGAGACAGACACTGCCTGTGGAGGACTGCGTCTGCACCTTCCTGAGAGACAGACACAGAGACAGACACTGCCTGTGGAGGACTGCGTCTGCACCTTCCTGAGAGACAGACGCAGAGAGAGACACTGCCTGTGGAGGACTCTGTCTGCACCTTCCTGAGAGACAGACGCAGAGAGAGACACTGTCTGTGGAGGACTGCGTCTGCACCTTCCTGAGAGACAGACGCAGAGAGAGACACTGCCTGTGGAGGACTGCGTCTGCACCTTCCTGAGAGACAGACGCAGAGAGAGACACTGCCTGTGGAGGACTGCGTCTGCACCTTCCTGAGAGACAGACGCAGAGAGAGACACTGCCTGTGGAGGACTCTGTCTGCACCTTCCTGAGAGACAGACGCAGAGAGAGACACTGTCTGTGGAGGACTGCGTCTGCACCTTCCTGAGAGACAGACGCAGAGACAGACACTGCCTGTGGAGGACTGCGTCTGCACCTTCCTGAGAGACAGACGCAGAGAGAGACACTGTCTGTGGAGGACTGCGTCTGCACCTTCCTGAGAGACAGACGCAGAGAGAGACACTGTCTGTGGAGGACTGCGTCTGCACCTTCCTGAGAGACAGACGCAGAGAGAGACACTGTCTGTGGAGGACTCTGTCTGCACCTTCCTGAGAGACAGACACTGCCTGTGGAGGACTGCGTCTGCACCTTCCTGAGAGACAGACGCAGAGAGAGACACTGCCTGTGGAGGACTGCGTCTGCACCTTCCTGAGAGACAGACACTGCCTGTGGAGGACTGCGTCTGCACCTTCCTGAGAGACAGACGCAGAGAGAGACACTGCCTGTGGAGGACTGCGTCTGCACCTTCCTGAGAGACAGACGCAGAGAGAGACACTGTCTGTGGAGGACTGCGTCTGCACCTTCCTGAGAGACAGACGCAGAGAGAGACACTGCCTGTGGAGGACTGCGTCTGCACCTTCCTGAGAGACAGACGCAGAGAGAGACACTGTCTGTGGAGGACTGCGTCTGCACCTTCCTGAGAGACAGACGCAGAGAGAGACACTGCCTGTGGAGGACTGCGTCTGCACCTTCCTGAGAGACAGACGCAGAGAGAGACACTGTCTGTGGAGGACTGCGTCTGCACCTTCCTGAGAGACAGACGCAGAGAGAGACACTGTCTGTGGAGGACTGCGTCTGCACCTTCCTGAGAGACAGACACTGCCTGTGGAGGACTGCGTCTGCACCTTCCTGAGAGACAGACGCAGAGAGAGACACTGTCTGTGGAGGACTGCGTCTGCACCTTCCTGAGAGACAGACGCAGAGAGAGACACTGCCTGTGGAGGACTGCGTCTGCACCTTCCTGAGAGACAGACGCAGAGAGAGACACTGTCTGTGGAGGACTGCGTCTGCACCTTCCTGAGAGACAGACGCAGAGAGAGACACTGTCTGTGGAGTACTCTGTCTGCACCTTCCTGAGAGACAGACACTGCCTGTGGAGGACTGCGTCTGCACCTTCCTGAGAGACAGACGCAGAGAGAGACACTGTCTGTGGAGGACTCTGTCTGCACCTTCCTGAGAGACAGACGCAGAGAGAGACACTGCCTGTGGAGGACTCTGTCTGCACCTTCCTGAGAGACAGACGCAGAGACAGACACTGCCTGTGGAGGACTGCGTCTGCACCTTTCTGAGAGACAGACGCAGAGAGAGACACTGTCTGTGGAGTACTCTGTCTGCACCTTCCTGAGAGACAGACGCAGAGACAGACACTGCCTGTGGAGGACTGCGTCTGCACCTTCCTGAGAGACAGACGCAGAGAGAGACACTGTCTGTGGAGGACTGCGTCTGCACCTTCCTGAGAGACAGACGCAGAGAGAGACACTGCCTGTGGAGGACTGCGTCTGCACCTTCCTGAGAGACAGACGCAGAGAGAGACACTGCCTGTGGAGGACTCTGTCTGCACCTTCCTGAGAGACAGACACTGCCTGTGGAGGACTGCGTCTGCACCTTCCTGAGAGACAGACGCAGAGAGAGACACTGCCTGTGGAGGACTGCGTCTGCACCTTCCTGAGAGACAGACGCAGAGAGAGACACTGTCTGTGGAGGACTCTGTCTGCACCTTCCTGAGAGACAGACACTGCCTGTGGAGGACTGCGTCTGCACCTTCCTGAGAGACAGACGCAGAGAGAGACACTGCCTGTGGAGGACTCTGTCTGCACCTTCCTGAGAGACAGACACTGCCTGTGGAGGACTGCGTCTGCACCTTCCTGAGAGACAGACGCAGAGAGAGACACTGTCTGTGGAGGACTGCGTCTGCACCTTCCTGAGAGACAGACGCAGAGAGAGACACTGCCTGTGGAGGACTCTGTCTGCACCTTCCTGAGAGACAGACACTGCCTGTGGAGGACTGCGTCTGCACCTTCCTGAGAGACAGACGCAGAGAGAGACACTGTCTGTGGAGGACTCTGTCTGCACCTTCCTGAGAGACATACAGGCAGACAGGACTCACGTGTCTGAAGGGTGTTTCCATGGTGACTCACCTGATTGTGGAGGCTCGCAGGCTGTCGCCCACCTGTAGGAGATTGTAGGTGTGCCACATGTCCTCTGGCTCCTCTGGAATCAGTGTCACCTGACTGAGAGAGAGAGGGGTTAATACAGACACACTGACTGGACACTCCAGTACATTAACACTGCACTGAGAGAGAGAGGGGTTAATACAGACACACTGACTGGACACTCCAGTACATTAACACTGCACTGAGAGAGAGAGGGGTTAATACAGACACACTGACTGGACACTCCAGTACATTAACACTGCACTGAGAGAGAGAGGGGTTAATACAGACACACTGACTGGACACTCCAGTACATTAACACTGCACAGAGAGAGAGAGGGGTTAATACAGACACACTGACTGGACACTCCAGTACATTAACACTGCACTGAGAGAGAGAGGGGTTCATACACACACACTGACTGGACACTCCAGTACATTAACACTGCACTGAGAGAGAGAGGGGTTAATACAGACACACTGACTGGACACTCCAGTACATTAACACTGCACTGAGAGAGAGAGGGGTTAATACAGACACACTGACCTGACACTCCAGTACATTAACACTGCACTGAGAGAGAGAGGGGTTAATACAGACACACTGACTGGACACTCCAGTACATTAACACTGCACTGAGAGAGAGGGGTTAATACAGACACACTGACTGGACACTCCAGTACATTAACACTGCACTGAGAGAGAGAGAGAGAGGGGTGAATACAGACACACTGACTGGACACTCCAGTACATTAACACTGCACTGAGAGAGAGAGGGGTTAATACACACACACTGACTGGACACTCCAGTACATTAACACTGCACTGAGAGAGAGAGAGGGGTGAATACACACACACTGACTGGACACTCCAGTACATTAACACTGCACTGAGAGAGAGGGGTTAATACAGACACACTGACTGGAGACTCCAGTACATGAACACTGCACTGAGAGAGAGAGGGGTTAATACAGACACACTGACTGGAGACTCCAGTACATGAACACTGCACTGAGAGAGAGAGGGGTTAATACACACACACTGACTGGACACTCCAGTACATTAACACTGCACTGAGAGAGAGAGGGGTTAATACAGACACACTGACTGGACACTCCAGTACATTAACACTGCACTGAGAGAGAGAGGGGTAAATACAGACACACTGACTGGACACTCCAGTTCATTAACACTGCACTGAGAGAGAGAGGGGTTCATACACACACACTGACTGGACACTCCAGTACATTAACACTGCACTGAGAGAGAGAGGGGTTAATACAGACACACTGACCTGACACTCCAGTACATTAACACTGCACTGAGAGAGAGAGGGGTTAATACAGACACACTGACTGGACACTCCAGTACATTAACACTGCACTGAGAGAGAGAGAGAGAGAGGGGTGAATACAGACACACTGACTGGACACTCCAGTACATTAACACTGCACTGAGAGAGAGAGGGGTTAATACACACACACTGACTGGACACTCCAGTACATTAACACTGCACTGAGAGAGAGAGAGGGGTTAATACAGACACACTGACTGGACACTCCAGTATATTAAAACTGCACTGAGAGAGAGAGGGGTTCATACAGACACACTGACTGGACACTCCAGTACATTAACACTGCACTGAGAGAGAGAGGGGTTAATACACACACACTGACTGGACACTCCAGTACATTAACACTGCACTGAGAGAGAGAGGGGTTAATACAGACACACTGACTGGACACTCCAGTACATTAACACTGCACTGAGAGAGAGGGGTTCATACAGACACACTGACTGGACACTCCAGTACATTAACACTGCACTAAGAGAGAGGGGGGTTAATACAGACACACTGACTGGACACTCCAGTACATTAACACTGCACTGAGAGAGAGAGGGGTTAATACACACACACTGACTGGACACTCCAGTACATTAACACTGCACTGAGAGAGAGAGAGGGGTTAATACAGACACACTGACTGGACACTCCAGTACATTAACACTGCACTGAGAGAGAGAGAGGGGTTAATACAGACACACTGACTGGACACTCCAGTACATTAACACTGCACTGAGAGAGAGAGAGGGGTTAATACACACACACTGACTGGACACTCCAGTACATTAACACTGCACTGAGAGAGAGGGGTTAATACAGACACACTGACTGGACACTCCAGTACATTAACACTGCACTGAGAGAGAGAGGGGTTAATACAGACACACTGACTGGACACTCCAGTACATGAACACTGCACTGAGAGAGAGAGGGGTTAATACACACACACTGACTGGACACTCCAGTACATTAACACTGCACTGAGAGAGAGAGGGGTTAATACAGACACACTGACTGGACACTCCAGTACATTAACACTGCACTGAGAGAGAGAGGGGTTAATACAGACACACTGACTGGACACTCCAGTACATTAACACTGCACTGAGAGAGAGAGAGGGGTTAATACACACACACTGACTGGACACTCCAGTACATTAACACTGCACTGAGAGAGAGGGGTTAATACAGACACACTGACTGGACACTCCAGTACATTAACACTGCACTGAGAGAGAGAGAGAGGGGGGTTAATACAGACACACTGACTGGACACTCCAGTACATTAACACTGCACTGAGAGAGAGAGGGGTTAATACACACACACTGACTGGACACTCCAGTACATTAACACTGCACTGAGAGAGAGAGAGGGGTTAATACAGACACACTGACTGGACACTCCAGTACATTAACACTGCACTGAGAGAGAGAGAGGGGTTAATACAGACACACTGACTGGACACTCCAGTACATTAACACTGCACTGAGAGAGAGAGAGGGGTTAATACACACACACTGACTGGACACTCCAGTACATTAACACTGCACTGAGAGAGAGGGGTTAATACAGACACACTGACTGGACACTCCAGTACATTAACACTGCACTGAGAGAGAGAGGGGTTAATACAGACACACTGACTGGACACTCCAGTACATGAACACTGCACTGAGAGAGAGAGGGGTTAATACACACACACTGACTGGACACTCCAGTACATTAACACTGCACTGAGAGAGAGAGGGGTTAATACAGACACACTGACTGGACACTCCAGTACATTAACACTGCACTGAGAGAGAGAGGGGTTAATACAGACACACTGACTGGACACTCCAGTACATTAACACTGCACTGAGAGAGAGAGAGGGGTTAATACACACACACTGACTGGACACTCCAGTACATTAACACTGCACTGAGAGAGAGGGGTTAATACAGACACACTGACTGGACACTCCAGTACATTAACACTGCACTGAGAGAGAGAGGGGTTAATACACACACACTGACTGGACACTCCAGTACATTAACACTGCACTGAGAGAGAGAGAGGGGTTAATACACACACACTGACTGGACACTCCAGTACACTAACAGTGAGAGTAAACCACTCATGTTTTATGACACAACAGAGTTTAAATGAATGACAATTCATTTAAGACAATTATACTGAAGTCCAGACGTTTCTATCCCGACAGACTTACCCCGCATTGTCCTTCTCAATGTCTTTACTGAGAAGCTTCATCTTCAAACTGCTCTAAAATCCAACTAAACAGCTTTGAATCTATTTATTCACATCGCCAGCTTTCGGAAGAGGTACAGTCCGTCATCATGGAAAGGCGCGGGCGGAGCTCGGAGAAACGGAAGACGTCGCGCGTCGCAGCTTGATGACGACTTCCGGCCAGCGCCGCGCGGCTGCTGCTGCTGCTGGAGTTAGTATAATAGAGGCTTTCGGGTTCTTTTTAAAACACATTATTATTAAACGTATAAAGAATTTACAAATACAACTACAACCAGAGGATCAGAAACAGGTACAAGAGAAAAAAACAAACAAAAAACATTTAAGCGCCAGAGGTAATGAAGTAAATTACGTGATCAAATTGTATTTTTACACATATCATATGTTTTCTTGCTTTATTATTTCTCAAATATTTTTATAGAATTTAAATAGTGTTTCAACTCCACCTCAAAAGTACTAAAAAGGGGAGTATTATTAGACCATTTTATCTATACATGCTCTTTTTCCAAATTTTCTATTAAACAGCACAATAAAATATCAAAATCCTTCAATCTAAAAAGCACCTAAAACTGCCTGCAAACAGAACTCTGCAGGTCCGTCCAAAACAGCTTCACAAACCGACACCTCACAAATAACTGCATCTAAGATTCCCTTTCAGCCCGACAAGAGACACACAGATCACCCTGCTCAGGCTCACATTTAGAGAGCACCAGCTTAACTGGATAGAACTCATATCTCTCTAACTTGATTTGTAACACAATATCTACCAGGAGTTCTGTCTTTATTTTTCCAAATATAATGTGTGTGCTGAAAATTGTGTTTGTATAATAAAGTCCCATATAATCATACCAGCGTGTGAAAATAAACTTAATTGGGGTTCTTTTAGTATCAAAGTTACATTTTAACAAAAAGTCAAGATCCCCAACATTCTGGAAAATTATGTTTGGAATAAGATTCCAAATATTATATTTATTATTAATATATTTCCTAATCCGCTTAATTTTAAATGTTATATTTGACATATAAAAGTCTATAACATTCATGCCAGCTTTACTCAGAAGGTTTTTTCTAATATAATGAGGTTTATTCTTCCCAATAAAGTTTTATAATAGTTTGTCAAACTCATCAATAAGATGCAAAGGAACAGTGAGGCTTTCAGTGCTCGTGACAGTCGGCTTATCAACGCCATATATATGAGCTGGAAATCGATACGAATGAAATAATACTGAAGTGGACACACAGGTCCCAGTGGAAGAGAGCTCCTCCAGCCTGTCAGTTCAATTCAATTCAATTCAAGGTGCTTTATTAGTATGACCGATGGGTACAATCAGTGTTGCCAAAGCAAATAAAAATAACGTTCAGTGTGAAGTACAACGAGCAAGGCACCTGTGTTCAGTGTGAAGTACAACGAGCAGGGCGCCTGTGTTCAGTGTGAAGTACAACGAGCAGGACGCCTGTCTGTTCAGTGTGAAGTACAACAAGCAGGACGCCTGTGTTCAGTGTGAAGTACAACGAACAGGGCGCCTGTCTGTTCAGTGTTAAGTATAACGAGCAGGACGTCTGTCTGTTCAGTGTGAAGTAAAACGAGCAGGACGTCTATCTGTTCAGTGTGAAGTAAAACAAGCAGGACGTCTGTGTTCAGCGTGAAGTACAACGAGCAGGGCGCCTGTGTTCAGTGTGAAGTACAACAAGCAGGGTGCCTGTCCATTCAGTGTGAAGTACAACGAGCAGGACGCCTGTCTGTTCAGTGTGAAGTAAAACGAGCAGGACGCCTGTGTTCAGTGTGAAGTACAACGAGCAGGACGCCTGTGTTCAGTGTGTACAACGAGCAGAACGCCTATGTTCAGTGTGAAGTACAACGAGCAGGGCGCCTGTCTGTTCAGTGTTAAGTATAACGAGCAGGACGTCTGTCTGTTCAGTGTGAAGTAAAACGAGCAGGACGTCTGTGTTCAGCGTGAAGTACAACGAGCAGGACGCCTGTGTTCAGTGTGAAGTACAACGAGCAGGACGTCTGTGTTCAGTGTGAAGTACAACGATCAGGACGCCTGTGTTCAGTGTGAAGTACAACGAGCAGGACGCCTGTCTGTTCAGTGTGAAGTACAACGAGCAGGGCACCGGTCTGTTCAGTGTGAAGTACAACGAGCAGGACACCTGTCTGTTCAGTGTGATGTACAACGAGCAGGATGCCTGTCTGTTCAGTGTGAAGTACAACAAGCAGGACGCCTGTGTTCAGTGTGAAGTACAACGAGCAGAAAGCCTGTGTTCAATGTGAAGTACAACGAGCAGGGCGCCTGTCTGTTCAGTGTGAAGTAAAACGAGCAGGACGTCTGTGTTCAGCGTGAAGTACAACGAGCAGGGCGCCTGTGTTCAGTGTGAAGTACAACGAGCAGGACACCTGTCTGTTCAGTGTGAAGTACAACGAGCAGGACGCCTGTCTGTTCAGTGTGAAGTACAACGAGCAGGACGCCTGTGTTCAGTGTGAAGTACAACGAGCAGGACGCCTGTGTTCAGTGTGAAGTACAATGAGCAGGACGCCTGTGTTCAGTGTGAAGTACAACGAGCAGGGTACCTGTGTTCAGTGTGAAGTACAACGATCAGGACGCCTGTGTTCAGTTAGAAGTACAACGAGCAGGACGCCTGTCTGTTCAGTGTGAAGTACAACGAGCAGGGCGCCTGTGTTCAGTGTGAAGTACAACGAGCCGGACGCCTGTCTATTCAGTGTGAAGTACAACGAGCAGGGCACCTGTCTGTTCAGTGTGAAGTACAACGAGCAGGACGCCTGTCTGTTCAGTGTGAAGTACAACGAGCAGGACGCCTGTGTTCAGTGTGAAGTACAACGATCAGAACGCCTGTGTTCAGTGTAAGGTACAATGAGCAGGACGCCTGTGTTCAGTGTGAAGTACAACGATCAGGACGCCTGTGTTCAGTGTAAGGTACAAAGAGCAGGACGCCTGTGTTCAGTGTGAAGTACAACGAGCAGGACGTCTGTGATCAGTGTGAAGTACAACGAGCAGGGCCCCTGTGTTCAGTGTGAAATACAACGAGCAGGACGTCTGTGTTCAGTGTGAAGTACAATGAGCAGGAAGCCTGTCTGTTCAGTGTGCAGTACAACTAGCAGGGCCCCAGTGTTCAGTGTGAAGTACAACGAGCAGGACGCCTGTGTTCAGTGTGAAGTACAACGAGCAGGGCCCCTGTGTTCAGTGTGAAGTACAACGAGCAGGACGCCTGTCTGTTCAGTGTGAAGTACAACGAGCAGGACGCCTGTCTGTTTAGTGTGAAGTACAACGAGCAGGGCCCCTGTGTTCAGTGTGAAGTACAACGAGCAGGGTGCCTGTCTATTCAGTGTGAAGTACAACGAGCAGGACGCCTGTCTGTTCAGTGTGAAGTACAACGAGCAGGACGCCTGTCTGTTCGGTGTGAAGTACAACGAGCAGGGCGCCTGTCTGTTCGGTGTGAAGTACAACGAGCAGGGCGCCTGTCTGTTCAGTGTGAAGTACAACGAGCAGGGCGCCTGTCTGTTCAGTGTGAAGTACAACGAGCAGGACGCCTGTCTGTTCAGTGTGAAGTACAATGATCAGGACGCCTGTGTTCAGTGTGAAGTACAATGATCAGGACGCCTGTGTTCAGTGTAAGGTACAATGAGCAGGACGCCTGTGTTCAGTGTGAAGTACAACGAGCAGGGCACCTGTGTTCAATGTGAAGTACAACGAGCAGGACGTCTGTGTTCAGTGTGAAATACAACGATCAGGACGCCTGTGTTCAGTGTGAAGTACAACGAGCAGGACGCCTGTCTGTTCAGTGTGAAGTACAATGATCAGGACGCCTGTGTTCAGTGTGAAGTACAACGAGCAGGACGCCTGTCTGTTCAGTGTGAAGTACAATGATCAGGACGCCTGTGTTCAGTGTGAAGTACAATGATCAGGACACCTGTGCTCAGTGTGAAGTACAACGAGCAGGACGCCTGTGTTCAGTTAGAAGTACAACGAGCAGGACGCCTGTCTGTTCAGTGTGAAGTACAACGAGCAGGGCGCCTGTGTTCAGTGTGAAATACAACGATCAGGACGCCTGTGTTCAGTGTGAAGTACAACGAGCAGGACGCCTGTCTGTTCAGTGTGAAGTACAATGATCAGGACGCCTGTGTTCAGTGTGAAGTACAATGATCAGGACACCTGTGCTCAGTGTGAAGTACAACGAGCAGGACGCCTGTGTTCAGTTAGAAGTACAACGAGCAGGACGCCTGTCTGTTCAGTGTGAAGTACAACGAGCAGGGCGCCTGTGTTCAGTGTGAAGTACAACGAGCAGGGCGCCTGTGTTCAGTGTGAAGTACAACGAGCAGGGCGCCTGTCTGTTCGGTGTGAAGTACAACGAGCAGGGCGCCTGTCTGTTCAGTGTGAAGTACAACGAGCAGGACGCCTGTCTGTTCGGTGTGAAGTACAACGAGCAGGGCGCCTGTGTTCGGTGTGAAGTACAACGAGCAGGGCGCCTGTCTGTTCGGTGTGAAGTACAACGAGCAGGGCGCCTGTCTGTTCGGTGTGAAGTACAACGAGCAGGACGCCTGTCTGTTTGGTGTGAAGTACAACAAGCAGGACGCCTGTCTGTTCGGTGTGAAGTACAACGAGCAGGGCGCCTGTCTGTTCAGTGTGAAGTACAACGAGCAGGGCGCCTGTCTGTTCGGTGTGAAGTACAATGAGCAGGACGCCTGTCTGTTCGGTGTGAAGTACAACGAGCAGGACGCCTGTGTTCAGTGTGAAGTACAACGAGCAGGGCGCCTGTCTGTTCGGTGTGAAGTACAACGAGCAGGACGCCTGTCTGTTCGGTGTGAAGTACAACGAGCAGGGCGCCTGTCTGTCCGGTGTGAAGTACAACGAGCAGGGCGCCTGTCTGTCCGGTGTGAAGTACAACGAGCAGGGCGCCTGTCTGTCCGGTGTGAAGTACAACGAGCAGGGCGCCTGTCTGTTCGGTGTGAAGTACAACGAGCAGGGCGCCTGTCTGTTCGGTGTGAAGTACAACGAGCAGGACGCCTGTGCTCAGTGTGAAGTACAATGAGCAGGGCGCCTGTCTGTTCGATGTGAAGTACAATGAGCAGGTCGCCTGTCTGTTCAGTGTGAAGTACAACGAGCAGGGCGCCTGTCTGTTCGGTGTGAAGTACATCGAGCAGGACGCCTGTCTGTTCGGTGTGAAGTTCAACGAGCAGGACGCCTGTCTGTTCGGTGTGAAGTACAACGAGCAGGACGCCTGTCTGTTCAGTGTGAAGTACAACGATCAGGACGCCTGTCTGTTCGGTGTGAAGTACAACGAGCAGGACGCCTGTCTGTTCGGTGTGAAGTACAACGAGCAGGACGCCTGTGCTCAGTGTGAAGTACAACGAGCAGGGCGCCTGTCTGTTCGGTGTGAAGTACAACGAGCAGGGCGCCTGTCTGTTCAGTGTGAAGTACAACGAGCAGGGCGCCTGTCTGTTCAGTGTGAAGTACAACGAGCAGGACGCCTGTGTTCAGTGTGAAGTACAACGAGCAGGACGCCTGTGTTCAGTGTGAAGTACAACGAGCAGGACGCCTGTCTGTTCAGTGTGAAGTACAACGAGCAGGGCGCCTGTCTGTTCAGTGTGAAGTACAACGAGCAGGACGCCTGTCTGTTCGGTGTGAAGTACAACGAGCAGGACGCCTGTCTGTTCGGTGTGAAGTACAACGAGCAGGGCGCCTGTCTGTTCGGTGTGAAGTACAACGAGCAGGGCGCCTGTCTGTTCGGTGTGAAGTACAACGAGCAGGACGCCTGTCTGTTCGGTGTGAAGTACAACGAGCAGGGCGCCTGTCTGTTCGGTGTGAAGTACAACGAGCAGGGCGCCTGTCTGTTCGGTGTGAAGTACAACGAGCACGGCGCCTGTCTGTTCGGTGTGAAGTACAACGAGCAGGACGCCTGTCTGTTCGGTGTGAAGTACAACGAGCAGGGCGCCTGTCTGTTCGGTGTGAAGTACATCGAGCAGGGCGCCTGTCTGTTCGGTGTGAAGTACAACGAGCAGGACGCCTGTCTGTTCGGTGTGAAGTACAACGAGCAGGGCGCCTGTCTGTTCGGTGTGAAGTACATCGAGCAGGGCGCCTGTCTGTTCGGTGTGAAGTACAGTAAAGATGCCGAAGATCAGGACTGGCAATAATTACAAACGAGCCAGAAATCTCTGGAGGAGAGATCTTTATTGAAACACAGCAGCATTAGGAGGGGAGGACGACAGACAGGGGTACGAGAGAGAGAGACGGGCACAGCGAAGGAGACATGGAAAGAGGCAAGAGAGACAGACGGGGAGAGGGAGAGAGCGACAGACAGACAGACAGGGAGAGGAGGAGCTTGAGAAATGGGGATCGAGACAGGACAGAGAGAGGGACAGTGTTGTGTGTTGAAATGAGATCTGCTCCTCTCTCACTCACACAGTCCACAGCAAGGAGAAACAATATACAAAACTTGTACCAAACACAACAAACACAACAATGGAGAGCAGAGACTGACTCCTGACACCAGCATCGCTCAGGGCTCAACCTGCAGAGAGGAGAGAGGAAATATTAAACCTGCATCTGAAAACCCTGCGAGCACTGTGTCTCCTGTCCTGTGTGTTCATTACAGAGGGATTCTCTGTAAACTCCTCTCTCTCTCACTATGTCTCCTATCCTGCTGTGTGTGTTCATTACTGAGAGATTCTCTGTGATCTCCTCTCTCTCTCACTGTGTCTCCTGTCCTGTGTGTTCATTACTGAGGGATTCTCTGTGATCTCCTCTCTCTCACTGTGTCTCCTGTCCTGCTGTGTGTTCATTACAGGTGTGTGGGTGTGTAGTGGGTGTGTAGTGTGGGAGTGAGGGGTGTGTAGTGTGTGTAGTGGGGCTGTAGTGTGGATGTTAAGTGAGGGGTGTGAGTGTGTTTACTGTGTGTGTAATGGGTGTATAGAGGGTGTGTAGTGTGTGTAGAGGGTGTGTAGAGGGAGTGTGTGTAGAGGTAGTGTGTGTGTGTAGTGAGGGGTGTGTAGTGTGTGTGTGTGTGTGTGTGTGGTGAGGGGTGTGTAGTGTGTGTAGAGGTAGTGTGTGTGTGTAGTGAGGGGTGTGTAGTGTGTGTAGCGGGTGTGTAGTGTGTGTAGAGGTAGTGTGTGTGTAGTGAGGGGTGTGTAGTGTGTGTAGCGGGTGTGTAGTGTGTGTAGAGGTAGTGTGTGTGTGTGGTGAGGGGTGTGTAGTGTGTGTGTGTAGTGAGGGGTGTGTAGTGTGTAGCGGGTGTGTAGTGTGTGTAGAGGGTGTGTAGAGTGAGTGTGTGTAGTGAGGGGTGTGTATAGTGAGAGGTGTGTAGTGTGTGTAGCGGGTGTGTAGTGTGTGTAGAGTGAGTGTGTGTAGTGTGTATAGTGAGGGGTGTGTAGTGTGTGTAGAGGGTGTGTAGTGTGTGTAGCGGGTGTGTAGTGTGTATAGTGAGGGGTGTGTAGTGTGTGTAGCGGGTGTAGAGGTAGTGCGTGTGTGTAGCGGGTGTGTAGCGGGTGTGGTGTGTAGTGTGTGTAGAGGTAGTGCGTGTGTGTAGCGGGTGTGTAGCGGGTGTGTGTGTAGAGATAGTGCGTGTGTGTAGCGGGTGTGTAGCGGGTGTGTGTGTAGAGGTAGTGCGTGTGTGTAGCGGGTGTGTAGCGGGTGTGTGTGTAGAGATAGTGCGTGTGTGTAGCGGGTGTGTAGCGGGTGTGTAGCGGGTGTGTGTGTAGAGATAGTGCGTGTGTGTAGCGGGTGTGTAGCGGGTGTGTAGCGTGGGAGTAGACCTCACCTCTGTATCTGAAGCCATTAAATCCATTGAGCCCAGATTTCCCCTCCTTGCCACCTGTGTGCAGAGAGACAGGCAGAGAGACAGACAGGTGGGTCGTATATACAGACGGTGATCAAGAGAGACAGGCAGAGAGACAGACAGGTGGGTCGTATATACAGACGGTGATCGAGAGAGAGAGAGAGAGAGAGAGAGACAGAGAGAGAGAGAGAGAGAGAGAGACCCCAGTGTACCGTCAGACAGCAGTCAGAGAGACTGCAGTGACACCTGTCATTTCTCTACTCACCATAGGGACCCTGTCCAGCTCCCAGCTGTCCTGCATAACCTGCAACACGCCAAGCACACATTAATAACCTGCTACACGCCAAGCCCACGCTAACAACCTGCAACATGCTTACAGACTGACCCCCTGTCTGTCTCTCTCTCTGTGACCACTGACCCCCTGTCTGTCTGTTTCTCTCTCACTGTGAGCACGGACCCCCTGTCTGTCTCTCTCTCTCTATGAGCAATGACCCCCTGTCTGTCTGTTTCTCTCTCACTGTGAGCACTGACCCCCTGTCTGTCTGTCTCTCTCTCTCTGTGAGCACTGACCCCCTGTCTGTCTGTTTCTCTCTCACTGTGAGCACTGACCCCCTGTCTGTCTGTCTCTCTCTCTCTCTCTGTGAGCACTGACCCCCTGTCTGTCTGTCGCTCTCTCTCTGTGAGCACTGACCCACTGTCTGTCTGTCGCTCTCTCTCTGTGAGCACTGACCCACTGTCTGTCTGTCTCTCTCTCTCTGTGAGCACTGACCCCCTGTCTGTCTCTCTCTCTCTGTGAGCACTGACCCCCTGTCTGTCTGTCTCTCTCTCTCTCTCTGTGAGCACTGACCCCCTGTCTGTCTGTCTCTCTCTCTCTCTCTGTGAGCACTGACCCCCTGTCTGTCTGTTTCTCTCTCTGTGAGCACTGACCCCCTGTCTGTCTCTCTCTCACTGTGAGCACTGACCCCCTGTCTGTCTGTTTCTCTCTCTGTGAGCACTGACTCCCTGTCTGTCTGTCTCTCTCTCTCTCTCTGTGAGCACTGACCCCCTGTCTGTCTGTCTCTCTCTCTCTCTCTGTGAGCACTGACCCCCTGTCTGTCTGTCGCTCTCTCTCTGTGAGCACTGACCCACTGTCTGTCTGTCTCTCTCTCTCTGTGAGCACTGACCCCCTGTCTGTCTCTCTCTCTCTGTGAGCACTGACCCCCTGTCTGTCTGTCTCTCTCTCTCTCTCTGTGAGCACTGACCCCCTGTCTGTCTGTCTCTCTCTCTCTCTCTGTGAGCACTGACCCCCTGTCTGTCTGTTTCTCTCTCTGTGAGCACTGACCCCCTGTCTGTCTCTCTCTCACTGTGAGCACTGACCCCCTGTCTGTCTGTTTCTCTCTCTGTGAGCACTGACTCCCTGTCTGTCTGTCTCTCTCTCTCTCTCTGTGAGCACTGACCCCCTGTCTGTCTGTCTCTCTCTCTCTCTCTGTGAGCACTGACCCCCTGTCTGTCTGTTTCTCTCTCTGTGAGCACTGACCCCCTGTCTGTCTGTCTCTCTCTCACTGTGAGCACTGACCCCCTGTCTGTCTGTCTCTCTCACTGTGAGCACTGACCCCCTGTCTGTCTGTCTCTCTCTCACTGTGAGCACTGACCCCCTGTCTGTCTGTCTCTCTCTCTCTCACTGTGAGCACTGACCCCCTGTCTGTCTGTTTCTCTCTCTGTGAGCACTGACCCCCTGCCTGTCTGTCTGTCTCTCTGTGAGCACTGACCCCCTGTCTGTCTGTCTCTCTCTCTCTCTCTGTGAGCACTGACCCCCTGTCTGTCTGTCTCTCTCACTGTGAGCACTGACCCCCTGTCTGTCTGTCTCTCTCTCACTGTGAGCACTGACCCCCTGTCTGTCTGTCTCTCTCTCTCTCACTGTGAGCACTGACCCCCTGTCTGTCTGTTTCTCTCTCTGTGAGCACTGACCCCCTGCCTGTCTGTCTGTCTCTCGGTGAGCACGGACCCCCTGTCTGCCTGTCTGTCTCTCGGTGAGCACGGACCCCCTGCCTGTCTCTCTCTCTCTGTGTCATACCTGTCTTGCATGGTTTAGCGTTGCCCTTGGCAATGGGCTGCTGTAGCTGCTGCA
Source organism: Atractosteus spatula (assembly GCF_055471065.1). NCBI lineage: Eukaryota > Metazoa > Chordata > Actinopteri > Semionotiformes > Lepisosteidae > Atractosteus > Atractosteus spatula. Next base: position 192,155 of record NW_028296861.1, read on the forward strand.
GCTGCGCATACAGCTGCTGTAGCTGCTGCAGCTGCTCTGCCTGCGCTGGCAGCGGAGCCTGCGATTGGCTGTCAGGAGGTGGGAGGGAGGGGCCAGCAGCAGTGGGAAGCAGGGGAGCAGCAGGGACCTCTGGACCTGCGGAGGTGTGAGGGAGGGGGAGGCAGCAGGGTTAGCAAGCCAGCACGCAGACAGGCGGGCAGGCAGGCAGACAGGGAGGCAGACAGGCAGACAGGCAGACAGGCAGACACAGGGCACTGACAAGCAGGCAGGCAGACAGGCAGACAGGCAGGCACAGGGCACTGACAGGCAGACAGACAGGCAGACAGACAGGCAGGCACAGGGCACTGACAAGCAGGCAGGCAGACAGACAGGGAAGCAGACAGGCAGGCACAGGGCACTGACAGGCAGACAGACAGGCAGACAGACAGGCACAGGGCACTGACAGGCAGACAAGCAGGCACAGGGCACTAACAGGCAGACAGACAGGCAGGCAGGCAGACACAGGGCACTGACAGGCAGACAGACAGGTGGGGACTGGAGCACAGACTCACAGGTAGGCAGACACAGGGCCCTGGCATGCACACAGACAGGCAGACACGCAGAGAGACAGGCTGACAGAAATATGGCACTGGCACGCAGACAGACAGGCAAACATAGGGAAAAGGCATGCAGACATGCAGACAGACAGACACAGAGCACTGACAGGCACAGAGACAGGCAGACAGCTCACTGAGAGAGACAGGTCTGGCAGACACGCAGACAGGCAGACACAGAGCACTGACAGACAGGCAGAGAGCTCACTGAGGCAGACAGAGAGGTTAAGAGTGAATCTGACAAAAGACATTTCTACTGAGGGTCATATCTGTGTGTCCATTTCCACTGTCTGTCTGCCTGTCTGACTGTCCCTCAGTCCTACCTGCAGGCTGCAGTCCACCATTCAGGAAACCTCCTCCATTACCTGGAAGAGTCAAGACGGTCAGTGGCTCTCAGACAGAGACACACGGAGAGGGGGAGAGAGAGAGAGAGAGAGGCACACACAGGCACACACAGAAAGAGAGAGACGCACACACACGCACAGAGAGGGACGCACACACACGCACAGAGAGGGACGCACACAGACATCCCAACGAAAGGACAGGAAAGAGAGAGACAGGAGGACAGTGACAAGACTCACCCAGCTTGCCTTCAGCCCCAAGGCCTGCAGTCTGAGCACCGAACGGCAACTGACCATTACCTGACAGAGAGAGGGGTTAATACAAACACACTGACTGGACACTCCAGTACATTAACACTGCACTGAGAGAGAGAGAGGGGTTAATACACACACACTGACTGGACACTCCAGTACATTAACACTACACTGAGAGAGAGGGGGGTTAATACACACACACTGACTGGACACTCCAGTACATTAACACTGCACTGAGAGAGAGAGGGGTTAATACAGACACACTGACTGGACACTCCAGTATATTAACACTGCACTGAGAGAGAGGGGTTAATACAGACACACTGACTCCACACTCCAGTACATTAACACTGCACTGAGAGAGAGGGGGGTTAATACAGACACACTGACTGGACACTCCAGTACATTAACACTGCACTGAGAGAGAGGGGGGTTAATACAGACACACTGACTGGACACTCCAGTACATTTACACAGCACTGAGAGAGAGAGAGGGGGGTTAGTACAGACACACTGACTGGACACTCCAGTACATGAACACTGCACTGAGAGAGAGAGGGGTTAATACAGACACACTGACTGGACACTCCAGTACATGAACACTGCACTGAGAGAGAGAGGGGGGTTAATACACACACACTGACTGGACACTCCAGTACATGAACACTGCACTGAGAGAGAGAGGGGTTAATACACACACACTGACTGGACACTCCAGTACATTAACACTGCACTGAGAGAGAGAGGGGTTAATACAGACACACTGACTGGACACTCCAGTACATTAACACTGCACTGAGAGAGAGAGGGGTTAATACAGACACACTGACTGGACACTCCAGTACATTAACACTGCACTGAGAGAGAGAGGGGTTAATACACAAACTGACTGGACACTCCAGTACATGAACACTGCACTGAGAGAGAGAAGGGTTAATACACACACACTCCAGTACATTAACACTGCACTGAGAGACAGGGGGGTTAATACAGACACACTGACTGGACACTCCAGTACATTAACACTGCACTGAGAGAGAGAGGGGTTAATACACACACTGACTGGACACTCCAGTACATTAACACTGCACTGAGAGAGAGAGAGGGGTTAATACAGATACACTGACTGGACACTCCAGTACATTAACACTGCACTGAGAGAGAGAGGGGTTAATACAGACACACTGACTGGACACTCCAGTACATTAACACTGCACTGAGAGAGAGGGGGGTTAATACAGACACACTGACTGGACACTCCAGTACATTTACACAGCACTGAGAGAGAGAGAGGGGGGTTAGTACAGACACACTGACTGGACACTCCAGTACATGAACACTGCACTGAGAGAGAGAGGGGTTAATACAGACACACTGACTGGACACTCCAGTACATGAACACTGCACTGAGAGAGAGAGGGGGGTTAATACACACACACTGACTGGACACTCCAGTACATGAACACTGCACTGAGAGAGAGAGGGGTTAATACACACACACTGACTGGACACTCCAGTACATTAACACTGCACTGAGAGAGAGAGGGGTTAATACAGACACACTGACTGGACACTCCAGTACATTAACACTGCACTGAGAGAGAGAGGGGTTAATACAGACACACTGACTGGACACTCCAGTACATTAACACTGCACTGAGAGAGAGAGGGGTTAATACACAAACTGACTGGACACTCCAGTACATGAACACTGCACTGAGAGAGAGGGGGGTTAATACACACACACTCCAGTACATTAACACTGCACTGAGAGACAGGGGGGTTAATACAGACACACTGATTGGACACTCCAGTACATTAACACTGCACTGAGAGAGAGAGGGGTTAATACACACACTGACTGGACACTCCAGTACATTAACACTGCACTGAGAGAGAGAGAGGGGTTAATACAGATACACTGACTGGACACTCCAGTACATTAACACTGCACTGAGAGAGAGAGGGGTTAATACAGACACACTGACTGGACACTCCAGTACATTAACACTGCACTGAGAGAGAGAGGGGTTAATACACACACTGACTGGACACTCCAGTACATTAACACTGCACTGAGAGAGAGAGAGGGGTTAATACAGATACACTGACTGGACACTCCAGTACATTAACACTGCACTGAGAGAGAGAGGGGTTCATACAGACACACTGACTGGACACTCCAGTACATTAACACTACACTGAGAGAGGGGTTAATACAGACACACTGACTGGACACTCCAGTACATTAACACTGCACTGAGAGAGAGGGGTTAATACAGACACACTGACTGGACACTCCAGTACATTAACACTGCACTGAGAGAGAGGGGTTAATACAGACACACTGACTGGACACTCCAGTACATTAACACTGCACTGAGAGAGAGGGGTTCATACAGACACACTGACTGGACACTCCAGTACATTAACACTGCACTGAGAGAGAGAGAGGGGTTAATACAAACACACTGACTGGACACTCCAGTACATTAACACTGCACTGAGAGAGAGAGGGGTTAATACAGACACACTGACTGGACACTCCAGTACATTAACACTGCACTGAGAGAGAGGGGTTAATACAGACACTGACTGGACACTCCAGTACATTAACACTGCACTGAGAGAGAGAGGGGTTCATACAGACACACTGACTGGACACTCCAGTACATTAACACTGCACTGAGAGAGAGAGGGGTTAATACAGACACACTGACTGGACACTCCAGTACATTAACACTGCACTGAGAGAGAGGGGTTAATACAGACACACTGACTGGACACTCCAGTACATTAACACTGCACTGAGAGAGAGGGGTTAATACAGACACACTGACTGGACACTCCAGTACATTAACACTGCACTGAGAGAGAGAGGGGTTAATACAGACACACTGACTGGACACTCCAGTACATTAACACTGCACTGAGAGAGAGGGGTTAATACAGACACTGACTGGACACTCCAGTACATTAACACTGCACTGAGAGAGAGAGGGGTTCATACAGACACACTGACTGGACACTCCAGTACATTAACACTGCACTGAGAGAGAGAGGGGTTAATACAGACACACTGACTGGACACTCCAGTACATTAACACTGCACTGAGAGAGAGGGGTTAATACAGACACACTGACTGGACACTCCAGTACATTAACACTGCACTGAGAGAGAGGGGTTAATACACACACACTGACTGGACACTCCAGTACATTAACACTGCACTGAGAGAGAGAGGGGTTAATACAGACACACTGACTGGACACTCCAGTACATTAACACTACACTGAGAGAGGGGTTAATACACACACACTGACTGGACACTCCAGTACATTAACACTGCACTGAGAGAGAGGGGTTCATACAGACAGTAAGGTATTGAAGTTCCTACCATATTTTCCTGCCAGTTTCCCATTGGGTCCCAGACCAGCAGTTTGAGGCTCAAATGGCAGCTGTCCAGCTCCTGACAGAGAGAGGGACAGTAAACTTGCTGTAGCCTGTCTCTCTCACAGTGACACACACACACACTCCTCTCTGTGTGCTGTAGCCTGTCTCTCTCACAGTGACACACACACACACTCCTCTCTGTGTGCTGTAGCCTGTCTCTCTCACAGCGCCACACACACACACTCCTCTCTGTGTGCTGTAGCCTGTCTCTCTCACAGTGACACACACACACACTCCTCTCTGTGTGCTGTAGCCTGTCTCTCTCACAGTGACACACACACACACACTCCTCTCTGTGTGCTGTAGCCTGTCTCTCTCACAGTGACACACACACACACTCCTCTCTGTGTGCTGTAGCCTGTCTCTCTCACAGTGACACACACACACACACTCCTCTCTGTGTGCTGTAGCCTGTCTCTCTCACAGCGCCCCACACACACACACACACTCCTCTCTGTGTGCTGTAGCCTGTCTCTCTCACAGCGCCACACACACACACTGCTCTCTGTGTGCTGTAGCCTGTCTCTCTCACAGTGACACACACACACACTCCTCTCTGTGTGCTGTAGCCTGTCTCTCTCACAGTGCCACACACACACACACTCCTCTCTGTGTGCTGTAGCCTGTCTCTCTCACAGTGACACACACACACACACTCCTCTCTGTGTGCTGTAGCCTGTCTCTCTCACAGTGACACACACACACACACTCCTCTCTGTGTTCTGTAGCCTGTCTCTCTCACAGTGACTTACACACACACACTCCTCTCTGTGTGCTGTAGCCTGTCTCTTTCACAGTGACACACACACACACACTCCTCTCTGTGTGCTGTAGCCTGTCTCTCTCACAGCGCCACACACACACACTGCTCTCTGTGTGCTGTAGCCTGTCTCTCTCACAGTGACACACACACACACACACTCCTCTCTGTGTGCTGTAGCCTGTCTCTCTCACAGCGCCACACACACACACTCCTCTCTGTGTGCTGTAGCCTGTCTCTCTCACAGTGACACACACACACACACTCCTCTCTGTGTGCTGTAGCCTGTCTCTCTCACAGTGACACACACACACACACTCCTCTCTGTGTGCTATAGCCTGTCTCTCTCACAGTGACACACACACACACTCCTCTCTGTGTGCTGTAGCCTGTCTCTCTCACAGTGACACACACACACACACTCCTCTCTGTGTGCTGTAGCCTGTCTCTCTCACAGTGACACACACACACACTCCTCTCTGTGTGCTGTAGCCTGTCTCTCTCACAACGCCACACACACACACACTCCTCTCTGTGTGCTGTAGCCTGTCTCTCTCACAGTGACACACACACACTCCTCTCTGTGTGCTGTAGCCTGTCTCTCTCACAGCGCCACACACACACACTCCTCTCTGTGTGCTGTAGCCTGTCTCTCTCACAGTGACACACACACACACACTCCTCTCTGTGTGCTGTAGCCTGTCTCTCTCACAGTGACACACACACACACTCCTCTCTGTGTGCTGTAGCCTGTCTCTCTCACAGTGACACACACACACACTCCTCTCTGTGTGCTGTAGCCTGTCTCTCTCACAGTGACACACACACACACTCCTCTCTGTGTGCTGTAGCCTGTCTCTCTCACAACGCCACACACACACACAGTCCTCTCTGTGTGCTGTAGCCTGTCTCTCTCACAGTGACACACACACACACACACTGCTCTCTGTGTGCTGTAGCCTGTCTCTCTCACAGTGACACACACACACACTCCTCTCTGTGTGCTGTAGCCTGTCTCTCTCAAAGTGACACACACACACACACTCCTCTCTGTGTGCTGTAGCCTGTCTCTCTCACAGTGACACACACACACACACTCCTCTCTGTGTGCTGTAGCCTGTCTCTCTTACAGCGCCACACACACACACACTCCTCTCTGTGTGCTGTAGCCTGTCTCTCTCACAGTGACACACACACACACTCCTCTCTGTGTGCTGTAGCCTGTCTCTCTCACAGTGACACACACACACTCTCCTCTCTGTGTGCTGTAGCCTGTCTCTCTCACAGTGACACACACACACTCCTCTCTGTGTGCTGTAGCCTGTCTCTCTCACAGTGACACACACACACACACACTCCTCTCTGTGTGCTGTAGCCTGTCTCTCTCACAGTGACACACACACACACTCTCCTCTCTGTGTGCTGTAGCCTGTCTCTCTCACAGCGCCACACACACACACACACTCCTCTCTGTGTGCTGTAGCCTGTCTCTCTCACAGCGCCACACACACACACTGCTCTCTGTGTGCTGTAGCCTGTCTCTCTCACAGCGCCACACACACACACACTCCTCTCTGTGTTCTGTAGCCTGTCTCTCTCACAGTGACACACACACACACACTCCTCTCTGTGTTCTGTAGCCTGTCTCTCTCACAGCGCCACACACACACACTCCTCTCTGTGTGCTGTAGCCTGTCTCTCTCACAGCGCCACACACACACACACTCCTCTCTGTGTGCTGTAGCCTGTCTCTCTCACAGCGCCACACACACACACACTCCTCTCTGTGTGCTGTAGCCTGTCTCTCTCACAGTGACACACACACACACTCCTCTCTGTGTGCTGTAGCCTGTCTCTCTCACAGCGCCACACACACACACACTCCTCTCTGTGTGCTGTAGCCTGTCTCTCTCACAGTGACACACACACACACACACTCCTCTCTGTGTGCTGTAGCCTGTCTCTCTCACAGTGACACACACACACACACACTCCTCTCTGTGTGCTGTAGCCTGTCTCTCTCACAGCGCCACACACACACACTCCTCTCTGTGTGCTGTAGCCTGTCTCTCTCACAGCGCCACACACACACACTCCTCTCTGTGTGCTGTAGCCTGTCTCTCTCACAGTGACACACACACACACACTCCTCTCTGTGTGCTGTAGCCTGTCTCTCTCACAGTGACATACACACACACACTCCTCTCTGTGTGCTGTAGCCTGTCTCTCTCACAGTGACACACACACACACACACTCCTCTCTGTGTGCTGTAGCCTGTCTCTCTCACAGTGACACACACACACACACTCCTCTCTGTGTGCTGTAGCCTGTCTCTCTTACAGTGACACACAAACACACTCCTCTCTGTGTGCTATAGCCTGTCTCTCTCACAGTGACACACACACACACACTCCTCTCTGTGTGCTGTAGCCTGTCTCTCTCACAGTGACACACACACACACACACACTCCTCTCTATGTGCTGTAGCCTGTCTCTCTCACAGTGACACACACACACACTCCTCTCTGTGTGCTGTAGCCTGTCTCTCTTACAACGCCACACACACACACACTCCTCTCTGTGTGCTGTAGCCTGTCTCTCTCACAACGCCACACACACACACACTCCTCTCTGTGTGCTGTAGCCTGTCTCTCTCACAGTGACACACACACACTCCTCTCTGTGTGCTGTAGCCTGTCTCTCTCACAGTGACACACACACTCCTCTCTGTGTGCTGTAGCCTGTCTCTCTCACAGTGACACACACACACACACTCCTCTCTGTGTGCTGTAGCCTGTCTCTCTCACAGTGACACACACACACACACTGCTCTCTGTGTGCTGTAGCCTGTCTCTCTCACAGCGCCCCACACACACACACACTCCTCTCTGTGTGCTGTAGCCTGTCTCTCTCACAACGCCACACACACACACACTCCTCTCTGTGTGCTGTAGCCTGTCTCTCTCACAGCGCCCCACACACACACACACTCCTCTCTGTGTGCTGTAGCCTGTCTCTCTCACAGTGACACACACACACACACTCCTCTCTGTGTGCTGTAGCCTGTCTCTCTCACAACGCCATACACACACACTCCTCTCTGTGTGCTGTAGCCTGTCTCTCTCACAGTGACACACACACACACACTCCTCTCTGTGTGCTGTAGCCTGTCTCTCTTACAGTGACACACACACACACTCCTCTCTGTGTGCTATAGCCTGTCTCTCTCACAGTGACACACACACACACACTCCTCTCTGTGTGCTGTAGCCTGTCTCTCTCACAGTGACACACACACACACACTCCTCTCTGTGTGCTGTAGCCTGTCTCTCTCACAGTGACACACACACACACACACTCCTCTCTGTGTGCTGTAGCCTGTCTCTCTCACAGTGACACACACACACACACACACTCCTCTCTGTGTGCTGTAGCCTGTCTCTCTCACAGTGACACACACACACTCCTCTCTGTGTGCTGTAGCCTGTCTCTCTCACAGTGACACACACACACACACTCCTCTCTGAGTGCTGTAGCCTGTCTCTCTCACAGCGCCACACACACACACTGCTCTCTGTGTGCTGTAGCCTGTCTCTCTCACAGTGACACACACACACACTCCTCTCTGTGTGCTGTAGCCTGTCTCTCTCACAACGCCACACACACACACACTCCTCTCTGTGTGCTGTAGCCTGTCTCTCTCACAGCGCCACACACACACACTCCTCTCTGTGTGCTGTAGCCTGTCTCTCTCACAGTGACACACACACACACACACTCCTCTCTGTGTGCTGTAGCCTGTCTCTCTCACAACGCCACACACACACACACTCCTCTCTGTGTGCTGTAGCCTGTCTCTCTCACAGTGACACACACACACACACTCCTCTCCGTGTGCTGTAGCCTGTCTCTCTCACAGTGACACACACACACACACTCCTCTCTGTGTGCTGTAGCCTGTCTCTCTCACAGTGACACACACACACACACACACACTCCTCTCTGTGTGCTGTAGCCTGTCTCTCTCACAGTGACACACACACACACACACTGCTCTCTGTGTGCTGTAGCCTGTCTCTCTCACAACGCCACACACACACACACTCCTCTCTGTGTGCTGTAGCCTGTCTCTCTCACAACGCCACACACACACACACTCCTCTCTGTGTGCTATAGCCTGTCTCTCTCACAGTGACACACACACACACACTCCTCTCTGTGTGCTATAGCCTGTCTCTCTCACAGTGACACACACACACACACTCCTCTCTGTGTGCTGTAGCCTGTCTCTCTCACAGTGACACACACACACACACTCCTCTCTGTGTGCTGTAGCCTGTCTCTCTCACAACGCCACACACACACACACTCCTCTCTGTGTGCTGTAGCCTGTCTCTCTCACAGCGCCACACACACACACTGCTCTCTGTGTGCTGTAGCCTGTCTCTCTCACAGTGACACACACACACACTCCTCTCTGTGTGCTGTAGCCTGTCTCTCTCACAACGCCACACACACACACACTCCTCTCTGTGTGCTGTAGCCTGTCTGTCTCACAGTGACACACACACACTCCTCTCTGTGTGCTGTAGCCTGTCTCTCTCACAGCGCCACACACACACACTCCTCTCTGTGTGCTGTAGCCTGTCTCTCTCACAGTGACACACACACACACACTCCTCTCTGTGTGCTGTAGCCTGTCTCTCTCACAGTGACACACACACACTCCTCTCTGTGTGCTGTAGCCTGTCTCTCTCACAGTGACACACACACACACACACACTCCTCTCTGTGTGCTGTAGCCTGTCTCTCTCACAGTGACACACACACACACACACTCCTCTCTGTGTGCTGTAGCCTGTCTCTCTTACAGTGACACACACACACACACTCCTCTCTGTGTGCTGTAGCCTGTCTCTCTCACAACGCCACACACACACACACTCCTCTCTGTGTGCTGTAGCCTGTCTCTCTCACAGTGACACACACACACACACACTCCTCTCTGTGTGCTGTAGCCTGTTTCTCTCACAGTGACACACACACACACACTCCTCTCTGTGTGCTGTAGCCTGTCTCTCTTACAGCGCCACACACACACACACTCCTCTCTGTGTGCTGTAGCCTGTCTCTCTCACAGTGACACACACACACTCCTCTCTGTGTGCTGTAGCCTGTCTCTCTCACAGCGCCACACACACACACACTCCTCTCTGTGTGCTGTAGCCTGTCTCTCTCACAGTGACACACACACACACACTCCTCTCTGTGTGCTGTAGCCTGTCTCTCTCACAGTGACACACACACACACACACTCCTCTCTGTGTGCTGTAGCCTGTCTCTCTTACTGCGCCACACACACACACACTCCTCTCTGTGTGCTGTAGCCTGTCTCTCACAGCGCCACACACACACACTCCTCTCTGTGTGCTGTAGCCTGTCTCTCTCACAGTGACACACACACACACTCCTCTCTGTGTGCTGTAGCCTGTCTCTCTCACAGTGACACACACACACACTCCTCTCTGTGTGCTGTAGCCTGTCTCTCTCACAGCGCCACACACACTCCTCTCTGTGTGCTGTAGCCTGTCTCTCTCACAGTGACACACACACACACACTCCTCTCTGTGTGCTGTAGCCTGTCTCTCTCACAGTGACACACACACACACACTCCTCTCTGTGTGCTGTAGCCTGTCTCTCTCACAGTGACACACACACACACTCCTCTCTGTGTGCTGTTGCCTGTCTCTCTCACAGCGCCACACACACACACTGCTCTCTGTGTGCTGTAGCCTGTCTCTCTCACAGTGACACACACACACACACACACTCCTCTCTGTGTGCTGTAGCCTGTCTCTCTCACAGTGACACACACACACACACTCCTCTCTGTGTGCTGTAGCCTGTCTCTCTCACAGCGCCACACACACACATTCCTCTCTGAGTGCTGTAGCCTGTCTCTCTCACAGCGCCACACACACACACTGCTCTCTGTGTGCTGTAGCCTGTCTCTCTCACAGTGACACACACACACACTCCTCTCTGTGTGCTGTAGCCTGTCTCTCTCACAGCGCCACACACACACACACTCCTCTCTGTGTGCTGTAGCCTGTCTCTCTCACAGTGACACACACACACACACTCCTCTCTGTGTGCTGTAGTCTGTCTCTCTCACAGCGCCACACACACACACACTCCTCTCTGTGTGCTGTAGCCTGTCTCTCTCACAGCGCCACACACACACACACTCCTCTCTGTGTGCTGTAGCCTGTCTCTCTCACAGCGCCACACACACACACTCCTCTCTGTGTGCTGTAGCCTGTCTCTCTCACAGTGACACACACACACACACACTCCTCTCTGTGTGCTGTAGCCTGTCTCTCTCACAACGCCACACACACACACACTCCTCTCTGTGTGCTGTAGCCTGTCTCTCTCACAGTGACACACACACACACACTCCTCTCCGTGTGCTGTAGCCTGTCTCTCTCACAGTGACACACACACACACACTCCTCTCTGTGTGCTGTAGCCTGTCTCTCTCACAGTGACACACACACACACACACACTCCTCTCTGTGTGCTGTAGCCTGTCTCTCTCACAGTGACACACACACACACACACTGCTCTCTGTGTGCTGTAGCCTGTCTCTCTCACAACGCCACACACACACACACTCCTCTCTGTGTGCTGTAGCCTGTCTCTCTCACAACGCCACACACACACACACTCCTCTCTGTGTGCTATAGCCTGTCTCTCTCACAGTGACACACACACACACACTCCTCTCTGTGTGCTATAGCCTGTCTCTCTCACAGTGACACACACACACACACTCCTCTCTGTGTGCTGTAGCCTGTCTCTCTCACAGTGACACACACACACACACTCCTCTCTGTGTGCTGTAGCCTGTCTCTCTCACAACGCCACACACACACACACTCCTCTCTGTGTGCTGTAGCCTGTCTCTCTCACAGCGCCACACACACACACTGCTCTCTGTGTGCTGTAGCCTGTCTCTCTCACAGTGACACACACACACACTCCTCTCTGTGTGCTGTAGCCTGTCTCTCTCACAACGCCACACACACACACACTCCTCTCTGTGTGCTGTAGCCTGTCTGTCTCACAGTGACACACACACACTCCTCTCTGTGTGCTGTAGCCTGTCTCTCTCACAGCGCCACACACACACACTCCTCTCTGTGTGCTGTAGCCTGTCTCTCTCACAGTGACACACACACACACACTCCTCTCTGTGTGCTGTAGCCTGTCTCTCTCACAGTGACACACACACACTCCTCTCTGTGTGCTGTAGCCTGTCTCTCTCACAGTGACACACACACACACACACACTCCTCTCTGTGTGCTGTAGCCTGTCTCTCTCACAGTGACACACACACACACACACTCCTCTCTGTGTGCTGTAGCCTGTCTCTCTTACAGTGACACACACACACACACTCCTCTCTGTGTGCTGTAGCCTGTCTCTCTCACAACGCCACACACACACACACTCCTCTCTGTGTGCTGTAGCCTGTCTCTCTCACAGTGACACACACACACACACACTCCTCTCTGTGTGCTGTAGCCTGTTTCTCTCACAGTGACACACACACACACACTCCTCTCTGTGTGCTGTAGCCTGTCTCTCTTACAGCGCCACACACACACACACTCCTCTCTGTGTGCTGTAGCCTGTCTCTCTCACAGTGACACACACACACTCCTCTCTGTGTGCTGTAGCCTGTCTCTCTCACAGCGCCACACACACACACACTCCTCTCTGTGTGCTGTAGCCTGTCTCTCTCACAGTGACACACACACACACACTCCTCTCTGTGTGCTGTAGCCTGTCTCTCTCACAGTGACACACACACACACACTCCTCTCTGTGTGCTGTAGCCTGTCTCTCTTACTGCGCCACACACACACACACTCCTCTCTGTGTGCTGTAGCCTGTCTCTCACAGCGCCACACACACACACTCCTCTCTGTGTGCTGTAGCCTGTCTCTCTCACAGTGACACACACACACACTCCTCTCTGTGTGCTGTAGCCTGTCTCTCTCACAGTGACACACACACACACTCCTCTCTGTGTGCTGTAGCCTGTCTCTCTCACAGCGCCACACACACTCCTCTCTGTGTGCTGTAGCCTGTCTCTCTCACAGTGACACACACACACACACTCCTCTCTGTGTGCTGTAGCCTGTCTCTCTCACAGTGACACACACACACACACTCCTCTCTGTGTGCTGTAGCCTGTCTCTCTCACAGTGACACACACACACACTCCTCTCTGTGTGCTGTTGCCTGTCTCTCTCACAGCGCCACACACACACACTGCTCTCTGTGTGCTGTAGCCTGTCTCTCTCACAGTGACACACACACACACACACACTCCTCTCTGTGTGCTGTAGCCTGTCTCTCTCACAGTGACACACACACACACACTCCTCTCTGTGTGCTGTAGCCTGTCTCTCTCACAGCGCCACACACACACATTCCTCTCTGAGTGCTGTAGCCTGTCTCTCTCACAGCGCCACACACACACACTGCTCTCTGTGTGCTGTAGCCTGTCTCTCTCACAGTGACACACACACACACTCCTCTCTGTGTGCTGTAGCCTGTCTCTCTCACAGCGCCACACACACACACACTCCTCTCTGTGTGCTGTAGCCTGTCTCTCTCACAGTGACACACACACACACACTCCTCTCTGTGTGCTGTAGTCTGTCTCTCTCACAGCGCCACACACACACACACTCCTCTCTGTGTGCTGTAGCCTGTCTCTCTCACAGCGCCACACACACACACACTCCTCTCTGTGTGCTGTAGCCTGTCTCTCTCACAGTGACACACACACACACACTCCTCTCTGTGTTCTGTAGCCTGTCTCTCTCACAGTGACACACACACACACTCCTCTCTGTGTTCTGTAGCCTGTCTCTCTCACAGTGACACACACATACACACTCCTCTCTGTGTGCTGTAGCCTGTCTCTCTCACAGTGACACACACACACACACTCCTCTCTGTGTGCTGTAGCCTGTCTCTCTCACAGCGCCACACACACACACTCCTCTCTGTGTGCTGTAGCCTGTCTCTCTCACAGTGACACACACACACACTCCTCTCTGTGCTGTAGCCTGTCTCTCTCACAGTGACACACACACACTGCTCTCTGTGTGCTATAGCCTGTCTCTCTCACAGTGACACACACACACACTCCTCTCTGTGTGCTGTAGCCTGTCTCTCTCACAGCGCCCCACACACACACACTCCTCTCTGTGTGCTGTAGCCTGTCTCTCTCACAGCGCCACACACACACACACTCCTCTCTGTGTGCTGTAGCCTCTCTCTCACATCGCCACACACACACACACTCCTCTCTGTGTGCTGTAGCCTGTCTCTCTCACAGTGACACACACACACACACTCCTCTCTGTGTGCTGTAGCCTGTCTCTCTCACAGTGACGCACACACACACACTCCTCTCTGTGTGCTGTAGCCTGTCTCTCTCACAGTGACACACACACACACACTCCTCTCTGTGTGCTGTAGCCTGTCTCTCTCACAGTGACACACACACACACACTCCTCTCTGTGTGCTGTAGCCTGTCTCTCTCACAGTGACACACACACACACTCCTCTCTGTGTGCTGTAGCCTGTCTCTCTCACAGCGCCACACACACACACACTCCTCTCTGTGTGCTGTAGCCTGTCTCTCTCACAGCGCCACACACACACACTGCTCTCTGTGTGCTGTAGCCTGTCTCTCTCACAGTGACACACACACACACACTCCTCTCTGTGTGCTGTAGCCTGTCTCTCTCACAGTGACACACACACACACACACACTCCTCTCTGTGTGCTGTAGCCTGTCTCTCTCACAACGCCACACACACACACTCCTCTCTGTGTGCTGTAGCCTGTCTCTCTCACAGTGACACACACACACACACACTCCTCTCTTTGTGCTGTAGCCTGTCTCTCTCACAGTGACACACACACACACACTCCTCTCTGTGTGCTGTAGCCTGTCTTTCTCACAGCGCCACACACACACACTCCTCTCTGTGTGCTGTAGCCTGTCTCTCTCACAGTGACACACACACACACACACTCCTCTCTTTGTGCTGTAGCCTGTCTCTCTCACAGTGACACACACACACACACACACTCCTCTCTGTGTGCTGTAGCCTGTCTCTCTCACAGTGACACACACACACACACTCCTCTCTGTGTGCTGTAGCCTGTCTCTCTCACAGTGACACACACACACACACTCCTCTCTGTGTGCTGTAGCCTGTCTCTCTCACAGCGCCACACACACACACTCCTCTCTGTGTGTTGTAGCCTGTCTCTCTCACAGTGACACACACACACACTCCTTTCTGTGTGCTGTAGCCTGTCTCTCTCACAGTGACACACACACACACACTCCTCTCTGTGTGCTGTAGCCTGTGTCTCTCACAGTGACACACACACACACACACACACACACACACACACACACACACAGAGGCTCACCATCCAGTGCTGCAGGAATCAGTGGTGCTCCGTTATAGTCAAACTGGCCAGCGCCCCCTGCAGGTCCCAAGAGGAAGCACAGTTAGCGTGACACGCGCCCCGCCCGCCCACCCGCCCGACAGGCGCCCCGCCCGAGGCAGGAAGCTGCATTCTTACCGTATTTGGCAGCAGACGCGTCGAACCCCAGGCCAGCAGCGCCAAACGGAGGCTGAGCTCCCCCTGCAACAGGAAGTCCCAGTGTCACAGAACTGAACACCATGGTCCCCCCCCCCCACCGCAGCCCGCCACTCACCGTATTTCCCCAGGGCGGCCTCGGGTCCGAGGGCCGCAGGCACTGCAGGCTCCCCTGTGTATGGCAGCTGGCCCGCGCCGTATTTCCCAGACTTCCCTTCGGCACCCAGAACCGCCGGGAGCGCGGGCTGAGCTCCGTAGGGCAAGTGACCGGCTCCCCCTACAGGGGGGCAGAGGACAGCTCAGCGCCCGAGGAGCAGCGGGCGAGACGGAGTGCAGTACAGTCAGACAGCGAGTCCGTCAGTGTCAGTGTGTCCTTCAGACAGACAGCGAGTCCTTCAGTGTCAGTGTGTGCTTCAGTCAGACAGCGAGTCCTTCAGTGTCAGTGTGTCCTTCAGACAGACAGCGAGTCCTTCAGTGTCAGTGTGTCCTTCAGACAGACAGCGAGTCCGTCAGTGTCAGTGTGTCCTTCAGTCAGACAGCGAGTCCTTCAGTCAGACAGCGAGTCCGTCAGTGTCAGTGTGTGCTTCAGTCAGACAGCGAGTCCTTCAGTGTCAGTGTGTCCTTCAGACAGACAGCGAGTCCTTCAGTGTCAGTGTGTCCTTCAGTCAGACAGCGAGTCCTTCAGTGTCAGTGTGTCCTTCAGAAAGACAGCGAGTCCGTCAGTGTCAGTGTGTCCTTCAGACAGACAGCGAGTCCTTCAGTGTCAGTGTGTGCTTCAGTCAGACAGCGAGTCCTTCAGTGTCAGTGTGTCCTTCAGACAGACAGCGAGTCCGTCAGTGTCAGTGTGTCCTTCAGTCAGACAGCGAGTCCTTCAGTCAGACAGCGAGTCCGTCAGTGTCAGTGTGTCCTTCAGTCAGACAGCGAGTCCTTCAGTGTCAGTGTGTCCTTCAGACAGGCAGCGAGTCCTTCAGTGTCAGTGTGTCCTTCAGACAGGCAGCGAGTCCTTCAGTGTCAGTGTGTGCTTCAGTCAGACAGCGAGTCCGTCAGTGTCAGTGTGTCCTTCAGACAGACAGCGAGTCCTTCAGTGTCAGTGTGTCCTTCAGACAGACAGCGAGTCCTTCAGTGTCAGTGTGTCCTTCAGTCAGACAGCGAGTCCTTCAGTGTCAGTGTGTCCTTCAGACAGACAGCGAGTCCTTCAGTGTCAGTGTGTCCTTCAGACAGACAGCGAGTCCTTCAGACAGACAGCGAGTCCTTCAGTGTCAGTGTGTCCTTCAGACAGACAGCGAGTCCGTCAGTGTCAGTGTGTCCTTCAGTCAGACAGCGAGTCCTTCAGTGTCAGTGTGTCCTTCAGACAGACAGCGAGTCCTTCAGTGTCAGTGTGTCCTTCAGACAGACAGCGAGTCCGTCAGTGTCAGTGTGTCCTTCAGTCAGACAGCGAGTCCTTCAGTCAGACAGCGAGTCCGTCAGTGTCAGTGTGTCCTTCAGTCAGACAGCGAGTCCTTCAGTGTCAGTGTGTCCTTCAGACAGACAGCGAGTCCTTCAGTGTCAGTGTGTGCTTCAGTCAGACAGCGAGTCCGTCAGTGTCAGTGTGTCCTTCAGACAGACAGCGAGTCCTTCAGTGTCAGTGTGTGCTTCAGTCAGACAGCGAGTCCTTCAGTGTCAGTGTGTCCTTCAGACAGACAGCGAGTCCTTCAGTGTCAGTGTGTCCTTCAGACAGACAGCGAGTCCGTCAGTGTCAGTGTGTCCTTCAGTCAGACAGCGAGTCCTTCAGTCAGACAGCGAGTCCGTCAGTGTCAGTGTGTGCTTCAGTCAGACAGCGAGTCCTTCAGTGTCAGTGTGTCCTTCAGTCAGACAGCGAGTCCTTCAGTGTCAGTGTGTCCTTCAGACAGACAGCGAGTCCGTCAGTGTCAGTGTGTCCTTCAGACAGACAGCGAGTCCTTCAGTGTCAGTGTGTGCTTCAGTCAGACAGCGAGTCCTTCAGTGTCAGTGTGTCCTTCAGACAGACAGCGAGTCCGTCAGTGTCAGTGTGTCCTTCAGTCAGACAGCGAGTCCTTCAGTCAGACAGCGAGTCCGTCAGTGTCAGTGTGTCCTTCAGTCAGACAGCGAGTCCTTCAGTGTCAGTGTGTCCTTCAGACAGGCAGCGAGTCCTTCAGTGTCAGTGTGTCCTTCAGACAGACAGCGAGTCCTTCAGTGTCAGTGTGTGCTTCAGTCAGACAGCGAGTCCGTCAGTGTCAGTGTGTCCTTCAGACAGACAGCGAGTCCTTCAGTGTCAGTGTGTCCTTCAGACAGACAGCGAGTCCTTCAGTGTCAGTGTGTCCTTCAGTCAGACAGCGAGTCCTTCAGTGTCAGTGTGTCCTTCAGACAGACAGCGAGTCCTTCAGTGTCAGTGTGTCCTTCAGACAGACAGCGAGTCCTTCAGACAGACAGCGAGTCCTTCAGTGTCAGTGTGTCCTTCAGACAGACAGCGAGTCCGTCAGTGTCAGTGTGTCCTTCAGTCAGACAGCGAGTCCTTCAGTCAGACAGCGAGTCCTTCAGTGTCAGTGTGTCCTTCAGACAGACAGCGAGTCCTTCAGTGTCAGTGTGTGCTTCAGTCAGACAGCGAGTCCGTCAGTGTCAGTGTGTCCTTCAGACAGACAGCGAGTCCTTCAGTGTCAGTGTGTGCTTCAGTCAGACAGCGAGTCCTTCAGTGTCAGTGTGTCCTTCAGACAGACAGCGAGTCCTTCAGTGTCAGTGTGTCCTTCAGACAGACAGCGAGTCCGTCAGTGTCAGTGTGTCCTTCAGTCAGACAGCGAGTCCTTCAGTCAGACAGCGAGTCCGTCAGTGTCAGTGTGTGCTTCAGTCAGACAGCGAGTCCTTCAGTGTCAGTGTGTCCTTCAGACAGACAGCGAGTCCTTCAGTGTCAGTGTGTCCTTCAGACAGACAGCGAGTCCGTCAGTGTCAGTGTGTCCTTCAGTCAGACAGCGAGTCCTTCAGTGTCAGTGTGTCCTTCAGACAGACAGCGAGTCCGTCAGTGTCAGTGTGTCCTTCAGTCAGACAGCGAGTCCTTCAGTCAGACAGCGAGTCCGTCAGTGTCAGTGTGTCCTTCAGTCAGACAGCGAGTCCTTCAGTGTCAGTGTGTCCTTCAGACAGGCAGCGAGTCCTTCAGTGTCAGTGTGTCCTTCAGACAGGCAGCGAGTCCTTCAGTGTCAGTGTGTGCTTCAGTCAGACAGCGAGTCCGTCAGTGTCAGTGTGTCCTTCAGACAGACAGCGAGTCCTTCAGTGTCAGTGTGTCCTTCAGACAGACAGCGAGTCCTTCAGTGTCAGTGTGTCCTTCAGTCAGACAGCGAGTCCTTCAGTGTCAGTGTGTCCTTCAGACAGACAGCGAGTCCTTCAGTGTCAGTGTGTCCTTCAGACAGACAGCGAGTCCTTCAGACAGACAGCGAGTCCTTCAGTGTCAGTGTGTCCTTCAGACAGACAGCGAGTCCGTCAGTGTCAGTGTGTCCTTCAGTCAGACAGCGAGTCCTTCAGTGTCAGTGTGTCCTTCAGACAGACAGCGAGTCCTTCAGTGTCAGTGTGTCCTTCAGACAGACAGCGAGTCCGTCAGTGTCAGTGTGTCCTTCAGTCAGACAGCGAGTCCTTCAGTCAGACAGCGAGTCCGTCAGTGTCAGTGTGTCCTTCAGTCAGACAGCGAGTCCTTCAGTGTCAGTGTGTCCTTCAGACAGACAGCGAGTCCTTCAGTGTCAGTGTGTGCTTCAGTCAGACAGCGAGTCCGTCAGTGTCAGTGTGTCCTTCAGACAGACAGCGAGTCCTTCAGTGTCAGTGTGTGCTTCAGTCAGACAGCGAGTCCTTCAGTGTCAGTGTGTCCTTCAGACAGACAGCGAGTCCTTCAGTGTCAGTGTGTCCTTCAGACAGACAGCGAGTCCGTCAGTGTCAGTGTGTCCTTCAGTCAGACAGCGAGTCCTTCAGTCAGACAGCGAGTCCGTCAGTGTCAGTGTGTGCTTCAGTCAGACAGCGAGTCCTTCAGTGTCAGTGTGTCCTTCAGTCAGACAGCGAGTCCTTCAGTGTCAGTGTGTCCTTCAGACAGACAGCGAGTCCGTCAGTGTCAGTGTGTCCTTCAGACAGACAGCGAGTCCTTCAGTGTCAGTGTGTGCTTCAGTCAGACAGCGAGTCCTTCAGTGTCAGTGTGTCCTTCAGACAGACAGCGAGTCCGTCAGTGTCAGTGTGTCCTTCAGTCAGACAGCGAGTCCTTCAGTCAGACAGCGAGTCCGTCAGTGTCAGTGTGTCCTTCAGTCAGACAGCGAGTCCTTCAGTGTCAGTGTGTCCTTCAGACAGGCAGCGAGTCCTTCAGTGTCAGTGTGTCCTTCAGACAGACAGCGAGTCCTTCAGTGTCAGTGTGTGCTTCAGTCAGACAGCGAGTCCGTCAGTGTCAGTGTGTCCTTCAGACAGACAGCGAGTCCTTCAGTGTCAGTGTGTCCTTCAGACAGACAGCGAGTCCTTCAGTGTCAGTGTGTCCTTCAGTCAGACAGCGAGTCCTTCAGTGTCAGTGTGTCCTTCAGACAGACAGCGAGTCCTTCAGTGTCAGTGTGTCCTTCAGACAGACAGCGAGTCCTTCAGACAGACAGCGAGTCCTTCAGTGTCAGTGTGTCCTTCAGACAGACAGCGAGTCCGTCAGTGTCAGTGTGTCCTTCAGTCAGACAGCGAGTCCTTCAGTCAGACAGCGAGTCCTTCAGTGTCAGTGTGTCCTTCAGACAGACAGCGAGTCCTTCAGTGTCAGTGTGTGCTTCAGTCAGACAGCGAGTCCGTCAGTGTCAGTGTGTCCTTCAGACAGACAGCGAGTCCTTCAGTGTCAGTGTGTGCTTCAGTCAGACAGCGAGTCCTTCAGTGTCAGTGTGTCCTTCAGACAGACAGCGAGTCCTTCAGTGTCAGTGTGTCCTTCAGACAGACAGCGAGTCCGTCAGTGTCAGTGTGTCCTTCAGTCAGACAGCGAGTCCTTCAGTCAGACAGCGAGTCCGTCAGTGTCAGTGTGTGCTTCAGTCAGACAGCGAGTCCTTCAGTGTCAGTGTGTCCTTCAGACAGACAGCGAGTCCTTCAGTGTCAGTGTGTCCTTCAGACAGACAGCGAGTCCGTCAGTGTCAGTGTGTCCTTCAGTCAGACAGCGAGTCCTTCAGTCAGACAGCGAGTCCGTCAGTGTCAGTGTGTGCTTCAGTCAGACAGCGAGTCCTTCAGTGTCAGTGTGTCCTTCAGACAGACAGCGAGTCCTTCAGTGTCAGTGTGTCCTTCAGTCAGACAGCGAGTCCTTCAGTGTCAGTGTGTCCTTCAGACAGACAGCGAGTCCGTCAGTGTCAGTGTGTCCTTCAGACAGACAGCGAGTCCTTCAGTGTCAGTGTGTGCTTCAGTCAGACAGCGAGTCCTTCAGTGTCAGTGTGTCCTTCAGACAGACAGCGAGTCCGTCAGTGTCAGTGTGTCCTTCAGTCAGACAGCGAGTCCTTCAGTCAGACAGCGAGTCCGTCAGTGTCAGTGTGTCCTTCAGTCAGACAGCGAGTCCTTCAGTGTCAGTGTGTCCTTCAGACAGGCAGCGAGTCCTTCAGTGTCAGTGTGTCCTTCAGACAGACAGCGAGTCCTTCAGTGTCAGTGTGTGCTTCAGTCAGACAGCGAGTCCGTCAGTGTCAGTGTGTCCTTCAGACAGACAGCGAGTCCTTCAGTGTCAGTGTGTCCTTCAGACAGACAGCGAGTCCTTCAGTGTCAGTGTGTCCTTCAGTCAGACAGCGAGTCCTTCAGTGTCAGTGTGTCCTTCAGACAGACAGCGAGTCCTTCAGTGTCAGTGTGTCCTTCAGACAGACAGCGAGTCCTTCAGACAGACAGCGAGTCCTTCAGTGTCAGTGTGTCCTTCAGACAGACAGCGAGTCCGTCAGTGTCAGTGTGTCCTTCAGTCAGACAGCGAGTCCTTCAGTGTCAGTGTGTCCTTCAGACAGACAGCGAGTCCTTCAGTGTCAGTGTGTCCTTCAGACAGACAGCGAGTCCGTCAGTGTCAGTGTGTCCTTCAGTCAGACAGCGAGTCCTTCAGTCAGACAGCGAGTCCGTCAGTGTCAGTGTGTCCTTCAGTCAGACAGCGAGTCCTTCAGTGTCAGTGTGTCCTTCAGACAGACAGCGAGTCCTTCAGTGTCAGTGTGTGCTTCAGTCAGACAGCGAGTCCGTCAGTGTCAGTGTGTCCTTCAGACAGACAGCGAGTCCTTCAGTGTCAGTGTGTGCTTCAGTCAGACAGCGAGTCCTTCAGTGTCAGTGTGTCCTTCAGACAGACAGCGAGTCCGTCAGTGTCAGTGTGTCCTTCAGTCAGACAGCGAGTCCTTCAGTCAGACAGCGAGTCCGTCAGTGTCAGTGTGTCCTTCAGTCAGACAGCGAGTCCTTCAGTGTCAGTGTGTCCTTCAGACAGGCAGCGAGTCCTTCAGTGTCAGTGTGTCCTTCAGACAGGCAGCGAGTCCTTCAGTGTCAGTGTGTCCTTCAGACAGACAGCGAGTCCTTCAGTGTCAGTGTGTCCTTCAGACAGACAGCGAGTCCGTCAGTGTCAGTGTGTCCTT
Organism: Atractosteus spatula; assembly: GCF_055471065.1. Taxonomy (NCBI): domain Eukaryota; kingdom Metazoa; phylum Chordata; class Actinopteri; order Semionotiformes; family Lepisosteidae; genus Atractosteus; species Atractosteus spatula. The sequence goes on from NW_028296861.1 coordinate 214,826, forward strand.
CAGTCAGACAGCGAGTCCTTCAGTCAGACAGCGAGTCCGTCAGTGTCAGTGTGTGCTTCAGTCAGACAGCGAGTCCTTCAGTGTCAGTGTGTCCTTCAGACAGACAGCGAGTCCTTCAGTGTCAGTGTGTCCTTCAGTCAGACAGCGAGTCCTTCAGTGTCAGTGTGTCCTTCAGACAGACAGCGAGTCCGTCAGTGTCAGTGTGTCCTTCAGACAGACAGCGAGTCCTTCAGTGTCAGTGTGTGCTTCAGTCAGACAGCGAGTCCTTCAGTGTCAGTGTGTCCTTCAGACAGACAGCGAGTCCGTCAGTGTCAGTGTGTCCTTCAGTCAGACAGCGAGTCCTTCAGTCAGACAGCGAGTCCGTCAGTGTCAGTGTGTCCTTCAGTCAGACAGCGAGTCCTTCAGTGTCAGTGTGTCCTTCAGACAGACAGCGAGTCCTTCAGTGTCAGTGTGTCCTTCAGACAGACAGCGAGTCCTTCAGTGTCAGTGTGTGCTTCAGTCAGACAGCGAGTCCGTCAGTGTCAGTGTGTCCTTCAGACAGACAGCGAGTCCTTCAGTGTCAGTGTGTCCTTCAGTCAGACAGCGAGTCCTTCAGTGTCAGTGTGTCCTTCAGACAGACAGCGAGTCCTTCAGTGTCAGTGTGTCCTTCAGACAGACAGCGAGTCCTTCAGACAGACAGCGAGTCCTTCAGTGTCAGTGTGTCCTTCAGACAGACAGCGAGTCCGTCAGTGTCAGTGTGTCCTTCAGTCAGACAGCGAGTCCTTCAGTGTCAGTGTGTCCTTCAGACAGACAGCGAGTCCTTCAGTGTCAGTGTGTCCTTCAGACAGACAGAGAGTCCTTCAGTGTCAGTGTGTCCTTCAGTCAGACAGCAAGTCCTTCAGTGTCAGTGTGTCCTTCAGACAGACAGCGAGTCCGTCAGTGTCAGTGTGTCCTTCAGTCAGACAGCGAGTCCTTCAGTGTCAGTGTGTCCTTCAGACAGACAGCGAGTCCGTCAGTGTCAGTGTGTCCTTCAGTCAGACAGCGAGTCCTTCAGTGTCAGTGTGTCCTTCAGACAGACAGCGAGTCCTTCAGTGTCAGTGTGTCCTTCAGTCAGACAGCGAGTCCTTCAGTGTCAGTGTGTCCTTCAGACAGACAGCGAGTCCTTCAGTGTCAGTGTGTCCTTCAGTGTCAGTGTGTCCTTCAGTCAGACAGCGAGTCCTTCAGTGTCAGTGTGTCCTTCAGACAGACAGCGAGTCCTTCAGTGTCAGTGTGTCCTTCAGACAGACAGCGAGTCCTTCAGTGTCAGTGTGTCCTTCAGACAGACAGCGAGTCCTTCAGTGTCAGTGTGTCCTTCAGTCAGACAGCGAGTCCGTCAGTGTCAGTGTGTCCTTCAGTCAGACAGCGAGTCCTTCAGTGTCAGTGTGTCCTTCAGACAGACAGCGAGTCCGTCAGTGTCAGTGTGTCCTTCAGTCAGACAGCGAGTCCTTCAGTGTCAGTGTGTCCTTCAGACAGACAGCGAGTCCGTCAGTGTCAGTGTGTCCTTCAGTCAGACAGCGAGTCCGTCAGTGTCAGTGTGTCCTTCAGTCAGACAGCGAGTCCTTCAGTGTCAGTGTGTCCTTCAGACAGACAGCGAGTCCGTCAGTGTCAGTGTGTCCTTCAGACAGACAGCGAGTCCTTCAGTGTCAGTGTGTGCTTCAGTCAGACAGCGAGTCCTTCAGTGTCAGTGTGTCCTTCAGACAGACAGCGAGTCCGTCAGTGTCAGTGTGTCCTTCAGTCAGACAGCGAGTCCTTCAGTCAGACAGCGAGTCCGTCAGTGTCAGTGTGTCCTTCAGTCAGACAGCGAGTCCTTCAGTGTCAGTGTGTCCTTCAGACAGGCAGCGAGTCCTTCAGTGTCAGTGTGTCCTTCAGACAGACAGCGAGTCCTTCAGTGTCAGTGTGTGCTTCAGTCAGACAGCGAGTCCGTCAGTGTCAGTGTGTCCTTCAGACAGACAGCGAGTCCTTCAGTGTCAGTGTGTCCTTCAGTCAGACAGCGAGTCCTTCAGTGTCAGTGTGTCCTTCAGACAGACAGCGAGTCCTTCAGTGTCAGTGTGTCCTTCAGACAGACAGCGAGTCCTTCAGACAGACAGCGAGTCCTTCAGTGTCAGTGTGTCCTTCAGACAGACAGCGAGTCCGTCAGTGTCAGTGTGTCCTTCAGTCAGACAGCGAGTCCTTCAGTGTCAGTGTGTCCTTCAGACAGACAGCGAGTCCTTCAGTGTCAGTGTGTCCTTCAGACAGACAGAGAGTCCTTCAGTGTCAGTGTGTCCTTCAGTCAGACAGCAAGTCCTTCAGTGTCAGTGTGTCCTTCAGACAGACAGCGAGTCCGTCAGTGTCAGTGTGTCCTTCAGTCAGACAGCGAGTCCTTCAGTGTCAGTGTGTCCTTCAGACAGACAGCGAGTCCGTCAGTGTCAGTGTGTCCTTCAGTCAGACAGCGAGTCCTTCAGTGTCAGTGTGTCCTTCAGACAGACAGCGAGTCCTTCAGTGTCAGTGTGTCCTTCAGTCAGACAGCGAGTCCTTCAGTCAGACAGCGAGTCCTTCAGTGTCAGTGTGTCCTTCAGACAGACAGCGAGTCCTTCAGTGTCAGTGTGTCCTTCAGTGTCAGTGTGTCCTTCAGTCAGACAGCGAGTCCTTCAGTGTCAGTGTGTCCTTCAGACAGACAGCGAGTCCTTCAGACAGACAGCGAGTCCTTCAGTGTCAGTGTGTCCTTCAGACAGACAGCGAGTCCTTCAGTGTCAGTGTGTCCTTCAGTCAGACAGCGAGTCCGTCAGTGTCAGTGTGTCCTTCAGTCAGACAGCGAGTCCTTCAGTGTCAGTGTGTCCTTCAGTCAGACAGCGAGTCCTTCAGTGTCAGTGTGTCCTTCAGTCAGACAGCGAGTCCGTCAGTGTCAGTGTGTCCTTCAGTCAGACAGCGAGTCCTTCAGTGTCAGTGTGTCCTTCAGACAGACAGCGAGTCCGTCAGTGTCAGTGTGTCCTTCAGTCAGACAGCGAGTCCGTCAGTGTCAGTGTGTCCTTCAGTCAGACAGCGAGTCCTTCAGTGTCAGTGTGTCCTTCAGACAGACAGCGAGTCCGTCAGTGTCAGTGTGTCCTTCAGTCAGACAGCGAGTCCTTCAGTGTCAGTGTGTCCTTCAGACAGACAGCGAGTCCGTCAGTGTCAGTGTGTGCTTCAGTCAGACAGCGAGTCCTTCAGTGTCAGTGTGTCCTTCAGACAGACAGCGAGTCCTTCAGTGTCAGTGTGTCCTTCAGTCAGACAGCGAGTCCTTCAGTGTCAGTGTGTCCTTCAGACAGACAGCGAGTCCGTCAGTGTCAGTGTGTGCTTCAGTCAGACAGCGAGTCCTTCAGTGTCAGTGTGTCCTTCAGACAGACAGCGAGTCCTTCAGTGTCAGTGTGTCCTTCAGTCAGACAGCGAGTCCTTCAGTGTCAGTGTGTGCTTCAGTCAGACAGCGAGTCCGTCAGCGTCAGTGTGTCCTTCAGTCAGACAGCGAGTCCTTCAGTGTCAGTGTGTCCTTCAGACAGACAGCGAGTCCTTCAGTGTCAGTGTGTCCTTCAGTGTCAGTGTGTCCTTCAGTCAGACAGCGAGTCCTTCAGTGTCAGTGTGTCCTTCAGACAGACAGCGAGTCCTTCAGTGTCAGTGTGTCCTTCAGACAGACAGCGAGTCCTTCAGTCAGACAGCGAGTCCTTCAGTGTCAGTGAGTCCTTCAGTCAGACAGCGAGTCCTTCAGTGTCAGTGAGTCCTTCAGTCAGACAGCGAGTCCTTCAGTCAGACAGCGAGTCCTTCAGTGTCAGTGTGTCCTTCAGTCAGACAGCGAGTCCTTCATTGTCAGTGTCCTTCAGTCAGACAGCGAGTCCTTCAGTGTCAGTGTGTCCTTCAGTCAGACAGCGAGTCCTTCAGTCAGACAGCGAGTCCTTCAGTGTCAGTGTGTCCTTCAGTCAGACAGCAAGTCCTTCAGTCAGACAGCGAGTCCTTCAGTGTCAGACAGCGAGTCGGTCAGTCAGACAGCAAGTCGGTCAGTGTCAGCGAGTTGGTCAGTCAGACAGCGAGTCCTTCAGTGTCAGTGAGTCCTTCAGTGTCAGACATCGAGTCCTTCAGTGTCAGCGAGTTGGTCAGTCAGACAGCGAGTCCTTCAGTGTCAGTGAGTCCTTCAGTCAGACAGCGAGTCCTTCAGTCAGACAGCGAGTCCTTCAGTGTCAGCGAGTCCTTCAGTCAGACAGCGAGTCCTTCAGTGTCAGCGAGTTGGTCAGTCAGACAGCGAGTCCTTCAGTGTCAGTGAGTCCTTCAGTGTCAGTGAGTCCTTCAGTCAGACAGCGAGTCCTTCAGTCAGACAGCGAGTCCTTCAGTGTCAGTGTGTCCTTCAGTGTCAGTGTGTCCTTCAGTCAGACAGCGAGTCCTTCAGTGTCAGTGTGTCCTTCAGTCAGACAGCGAGTCCGTCAGTGTCAGTGTGTCCTTCAGTCAGACAGCGAGTCCTTCAGTGTCAGTGTGTCCTTCAGACAGACAGCGAGTCCGTCAGTGTCAGTGTGTCCTTCAGTCAGACAGCGAGTCCTTCAGTGTCAGTGTGTCCTTCAGACAGACAGCGAGTCCTTCAGTGTCAGTGTGTCCTTCAGTCAGACAGCGAGTCCTTCAGTGTCAGTGTGTCCTTCAGACAGACAGCGAGTCCTTCAGTGTCAGTGTGTCCTTCAGTGTCAGTGTGTCCTTCAGTCAGACAGCGAGTCCTTCAGTGTCAGTGTGTCCTTCAGACAGACAGCGAGTCCTTCAGTGTCAGTGTGTCCTTCAGACAGACAGCGAGTCCTTCAGTGTCAGTGTGTCCTTCAGACAGACAGCGAGTCCTTCAGTGTCAGTGTGTCCTTCAGTCAGACAGCGAGTCCGTCAGTGTCAGTGTGTCCTTCAGTCAGACAGCGAGTCCTTCAGTGTCAGTGTGTCCTTCAGACAGACAGCGAGTCCGTCAGTGTCAGTGTGTCCTTCAGTCAGACAGCGAGTCCTTCAGTGTCAGTGTGTCCTTCAGACAGACAGCGAGTCCGTCAGTGTCAGTGTGTCCTTCAGACAGACAGCGAGTCCTTCAGTGTCAGTGTGTGCTTCAGTCAGACAGCGAGTCCTTCAGTGTCAGTGTGTCCTTCAGACAGACAGCGAGTCCGTCAGTGTCAGTGTGTCCTTCAGTCAGACAGCGAGTCCTTCAGTCAGACAGCGAGTCCGTCAGTGTCAGTGTGTCCTTCAGTCAGACAGCGAGTCCTTCAGTGTCAGTGTGTCCTTCAGACAGGCAGCGAGTCCTTCAGTGTCAGTGTGTCCTTCAGACAGACAGCGAGTCCTTCAGTGTCAGTGTGTGCTTCAGTCAGACAGCGAGTCCGTCAGTGTCAGTGTGTCCTTCAGACAGACAGCGAGTCCTTCAGTGTCAGTGTGTCCTTCAGTCAGACAGCGAGTCCTTCAGTGTCAGTGTGTCCTTCAGACAGACAGCGAGTCCTTCAGTGTCAGTGTGTCCTTCAGACAGACAGCGAGTCCTTCAGACAGACAGCGAGTCCTTCAGTGTCAGTGTGTCCTTCAGACAGACAGCGAGTCCGTCAGTGTCAGTGTGTCCTTCAGTCAGACAGCGAGTCCTTCAGTGTCAGTGTGTCCTTCAGACAGACAGCGAGTCCTTCAGTGTCAGTGTGTCCTTCAGACAGACAGAGAGTCCTTCAGTGTCAGTGTGTCCTTCAGTCAGACAGCAAGTCCTTCAGTGTCAGTGTGTCCTTCAGACAGACAGCGAGTCCGTCAGTGTCAGTGTGTCCTTCAGTCAGACAGCGAGTCCTTCAGTGTCAGTGTGTCCTTCAGACAGACAGCGAGTCCGTCAGTGTCAGTGTGTCCTTCAGTCAGACAGCGAGTCCTTCAGTGTCAGTGTGTCCTTCAGACAGACAGCGAGTCCTTCAGTGTCAGTGTGTCCTTCAGTCAGACAGCGAGTCCTTCAGTCAGACAGCGAGTCCTTCAGTGTCAGTGTGTCCTTCAGACAGACAGCGAGTCCTTCAGTGTCAGTGTGTCCTTCAGTGTCAGTGTGTCCTTCAGTCAGACAGCGAGTCCTTCAGTGTCAGTGTGTCCTTCAGACAGACAGCGAGTCCTTCAGACAGACAGCGAGTCCTTCAGTGTCAGTGTGTCCTTCAGACAGACAGCGAGTCCTTCAGTGTCAGTGTGTCCTTCAGTCAGACAGCGAGTCCTTCAGTGTCAGTGTGTCCTTCAGTCAGACAGCGAGTCCTTCAGTGTCAGTGTGTCCTTCAGTCAGACAGCGAGTCCGTCAGTGTCAGTGTGTCCTTCAGTCAGACAGCGAGTCCTTCAGTGTCAGTGTGTCCTTCAGACAGACAGCGAGTCCGTCAGTGTCAGTGTGTCCTTCAGTCAGACAGCGAGTCCGTCAGTGTCAGTGTGTCCTTCAGTCAGACAGCGAGTCCTTCAGTGTCAGTGTGTCCTTCAGACAGACAGCGAGTCCGTCAGTGTCAGTGTGTCCTTCAGTCAGACAGCGAGTCCTTCAGTGTCAGTGTGTCCTTCAGACAGACAGCGAGTCCGTCAGTGTCAGTGTGTGCTTCAGTCAGACAGCGAGTCCTTCAGTGTCAGTGTGTCCTTCAGACAGACAGCGAGTCCTTCAGTGTCAGTGTGTCCTTCAGTCAGACAGCGAGTCCTTCAGTGTCAGTGTGTCCTTCAGACAGACAGCGAGTCCGTCAGTGTCAGTGTGTGCTTCAGTCAGACAGCGAGTCCTTCAGTGTCAGTGTGTCCTTCAGACAGACAGCGAGTCCTTCAGTGTCAGTGTGTCCTTCAGTCAGACAGCGAGTCCTTCAGTGTCAGTGTGTGCTTCAGTCAGACAGCGAGTCCGTCAGCGTCAGTGTGTCCTTCAGTCAGACAGCGAGTCCTTCAGTGTCAGTGTGTCCTTCAGACAGACAGCGAGTCCTTCAGTGTCAGTGTGTCCTTCAGTGTCAGTGTGTCCTTCAGTCAGACAGCGAGTCCTTCAGTGTCAGTGTGTCCTTCAGACAGACAGCGAGTCCTTCAGTGTCAGTGTGTCCTTCAGTCAGACAGCGAGTCCTTCAGTGTCAGTGTGTCCTTCAGACAGACAGCGAGTCCTTCAGTGTCAGTGTGTCCTTCAGACAGACAGCGAGTCCTTCAGTCAGACAGCGAGTCCTTCAGTGTCAGTGTGTCCTTCAGTCAGACAGCGAGTCCTTCAGTGTCAGTGAGTCCTTCAGTCAGACAGCGAGTCCTTCAGTCAGACAGCGAGTCCTTCAGTGTCAGTGTGTCCTTCAGTCAGACAGCGAGTCCTTCATTGTCAGTGTCCTTCAGTCAGACAGCGAGTCCTTCAGTGTCAGTGTGTCCTTCAGTCAGACAGCGAGTCCTTCAGTCAGACAGCTAGTCCTTCAGTGTCAGTGTGTCCTTCAGTCAGACAGCAAGTCCTTCAGTCAGACAGCGAGTCCTTCAGTGTCAGACAGCGAGTCGGTCAGTCAGACAGCAAGTCGGTCAGTGTCAGCGAGTTGGTCAGTCAGACAGCGAGTCCTTCAGTGTCAGTGAGTCCTTCAGTGTCAGACATCGAGTCCTTCAGTGTCAGCGAGTTGGTCAGTCAGACAGCGAGTCCTTCAGTGTCAGTGAGTCCTTCAGTCAGACAGCGAGTCCTTCAGTCAGACAGCGAGTCCTTCAGTGTCAGCGAGTCCTTCAGTCAGACAGCGAGTCCTTCAGTGTCAGCGAGTTGGTCAGTCAGACAGCGAGTCCTTCAGTGTCAGTGAGTCCTTCAGTGTCAGTGAGTCCTTCAGTCAGACAGCGAGTCCTTCAGTCAGACAGCGAGTCCTTCAGTCAGACAGCGAGTCCTTCAGTGTCAGTGTGTCCTTCAGTCAGACAGCGAGTCCTTCAGTGTCAGTGTGTCCTTCAGTCAGACAGCAAGTCCGTCAGTGTCAGTGTGTCCTTCAGTCAGACAGCGAGTCCTTCAGTGTCAGACAGCGAGGCAGCGAGGCGGTCAGTCAGACAGCGAGGCGGTCAGTCAGACAGCGAGGCGGTCAGTCAGCTTGTGGTTTAGTTACCTGCTCCTGCTGCTTTCCCAGCCTTTGCTCCCAGTCCAGCACCATCAGCCAAAACACTGGGGTATCCCAAACCTAAAACACACACACACAGTTACACACACTGGGGTATCCCAAACCTAAAACACACACACACACACACACACACAGTTACACACACTGGGGTATCCCAAACCTAAAACACACACACACAGTTACACACACTGGGGTATCCCAAACCTAAAACACACACACACAGTTACACACACTGGGGTATCCCAAACCTAAAACACACACACACACACACACACAGTTACACACACTGGGGTATCCCAAACCTAAAACACACACACACACAGTTACACACACTGGGGTATCCCAAACCTAAAACACACACACACACAGTTACACACACTGGGGTATCCCAAACCTAAAACACACACACACAGTTACACACACTGGGGTATCCCAAACCTAAAACACACACACACACACACACACACACACAGTTACACACACTGGGGTATCCCAAACCTAAAACACACACACACAGTTACACACACTGGGGTATCCCAAACCTAAAACACACACACACACACACACACACACACACACACAGTTACACACAGTTACACACACTGGGGTATCCCAAACCTAAAACACACACACACACACACACACACACACACACACAGTTACACACACTGGGGTATCCCAAACCTAAAACACACACACACAGTTACACACACTGGGGTATCCCAAACCTAAAACACACACACACACACACACACACACAGTTACACACAGTTACACACAGTTACACACAGTTACACACACTGGGGTATCCCAAACCTAAAACACACACACTGATAATTACCAGCTCCGTATCCTGGCTGAAGCTGCCCAGCGCCGTAACCGTTTCTGTAGCCATTTCCAAAGCCATTTCCGAAGCCATTTCCAAAGCCTGGAAGAGGAAGGTGGGGTGCAGGGAGTGGGGTGCAGGGAGTGGGAGAGATGAGACCGAGCTGTATCAATGCCACAAACCTCACTGACCTCAGCAATCTCACTGCACCCACAGCCACTCAGATCCATTCACTCTGCTATCAGCTGAGACCACACCCACAGCCACTCAGATCCATTCACTCTGCTATCAGCTGAGACCACACCCACAGCCACTCAGATCCATTCACTCTGCTATCAGCTGAGACCACACCCACAGCCACTCAGATCCATTCACTCTGCTATCAGCTGAGACCACACCCACAGCCACTCAGATCCATTCACTCTGCTATCAGCTGAGACCACACCCACAGCCACTCAGATCCATTCACTCTGCTATCAGCTGAGACCACACCCACAGCCACTCAGATCCATTCACTCTGCTATCAGCTGAGACCACACCCACAGCCACTCAGATCCATTCACTCTGCTATCAGCTGAGACCACACCCACAGCCACTCAGATCCATTCACTCTGCTATCAGCTGAGACCACACCCACAGCCACTCAGATCCATTCACTCTGCTATCAGCTGAGACCAGAAAGCAGGGGAGAGATACAGCATCATCGAGCAGCAGTTTGAGTCTCCTGTCCCACAGAGGGATTGTCTGTCTCCTCCCTCTCACTGTGCCTCCTGTCTCTGTTGCTCCGAGTGACAGGGTGACATCTTGAGACTCACCATTACCAACTCCAGCCCCAGGATAGCCAGCAGCACCGTTGCCATAACCTGCAGAGAGGAGACACACACTGGTCACTCCCAACAGAAACCCAGTCAAACAGAGAGAGAGACAGACAGAAACCCAGTCAGACAGAGAGAGACAGACAGACACACTTACCAGCCTGCTTGACTTTCCCAGCCTGAGGGAGTCCAGCTTGACCTGAGAGAGGAGACATGAGACAGGTGATCGGGGGAGAGGAGAGAGAGAGAGGAGACAGTTGATTAGGGTAGAGGAGAGAGAGAGAGGAGTCAGGTGATTGGAGACAGGAGAGAGAGAGAGGAGACAGGTGATCGGGGGAGAGGAGAGAGAGAGAGGAGACAGTTGATTAGGGTAGAGGAGAGAGAGAGAGAGGAGTCAGGTGATTGGAGACAGGAGAGAGAGAGGAGACAGGTGATCGGGGGAGAGGAGAGAGGAGCCAGATGATCGGAGACAGGAGAGAGAGAGGAGTCAGGTATAATTAGGGTATATCTGAGAAGTACAATATCAGTTTGTCCGAATCTCTGTGCTCAGTCTTACCTCCATAGCCATCGCCCAGCCCAGCGAACCCAGCTGCTCCATTCCCAAACCCTGAGAACAAGTCAACACACACAGACAACACTGAGACCCTGTCCTGCAATCGGACTGTCCTACTGTACTGGGACTGTAGCCCCTATTGTAACAGGACTGGTCTACTACACTGGGACTGTAGCCCCTATTGTAACAGGACTGGTCTACTGTACTGGGACTGTAGCTCCTATTGTAACAGACTGTTCTACTGTACTGGGACTGTAGCTCCTATTGTCACAGGACTGGTCTACTGCACTGGGACTGTAGCTCCTATTGTCACAGGACTGGTCTGCTGTACTGGGACTGTAGCTCCTATTGTAACAGGACTGGTCTGCTGCACTGGGACTGTAGCTCCTATTGTCACAGGACTGGTCTGCTGTACTGGGACTGTAGCTCCTATTGTAACAGGACTGGTGTGCTGCACTGGGACTGTAGCTCCTATTGTAACAGACTGGTCTACTGTACTGGGACTGTAGCTCCTATTGTAACAGACTGTCCTACTGCACTGGGACTGTAGCTCCTATTGTAACAGACTGTTCTACTGCACTGGGACTGTAGCTCCCAGTGTAACAGACTGGTCTACTGTACTGGGACTGTAGCTCCTATTGTAACAGACTGGTCTACTGTACTGGGACTGTAGCTCCTATTGTAACAGACTGGTCTACTGCACTGGGACTGTAGCTCCTATTGTAACAGGACTGGTCTACTGCACTGGAACTGTAGCTCCCAGTGTAACAGACTGGTCTACTGTACTGGGACTGTAGCTCCTATTGTAACAGGAGTGTCCTACTGTACTGGGACTGTAGCTCCTATTGTAACAGGACTGTTCTATTGTACTGGGACTGTAGCTCCTATTGTAACAGGACTGGTCTACTGTACTGGGACTGTAGGTCCTATTGTAACAGGCTGTCTTACTGCACTGGGACTGTAGGTCCTATTGTAACAGACTGTTCTACTGTACTGGGACTGTAGCTCCTATTGTAACAGACTGTTCTACTGCACTGGGACTGTAGCTCCTATTGTAACAGGACTGTCCTACTGTACTGGGACTGTAGCTCCTATTGTAACAGGACTGTTCTATTGTACTGGGACTGTAGCTCCTATTGTAACAGGACTGGTCTACTGTACTGGGACTGTAGCTCCTATTGTAACAGGCTGTCCTACTGCACTGGGACTGTAGCTCCTATTGTAACAGACTGTTCTACTGTACTGGGACTGTAGCTCCTATTGTAACAGGACTGTTCTATTGTACTGGGACTGTAGCTCCTATTGTAACAGGACTGGTCTACTGTACTGGGACTGTAGCTCCTATTGTAACAGACTGTTCTACTGTACTGGGACTGTAGCTCCTATTGTAACAGGCTGTTCTACTGTACTGGGACTGGAGCCCCTATTGTAACACGCACACACCTGCACAGACACACACACACAGACTGACCTGCTCAGACACGCGCACACGTGTGGACACCTGCAAAGACACGCGCACACGTGTGGACACCTGCACAGACACGCACACGCAGACTGACCTGCTCTTGGCCCTTTCCCTGCCAGTCCAGCAGAGACTCCAGGCCCTGAGGGGAGAGAGCTGTGAGAGGGGCGGGCTGTGCTGGTGAAGACCCAGATGACACAGCGAATCAGGGACATGGACACAGGCACACAGACAGCCTATTGGCTCTTACCTGTCCCAAGCCCCGCCCCCAGATAGGCTCCTGCCCCAGGTCCGTATCCTAGCAACAAAAGACAGGTGGCGTAAGTTTAAAGAGCACAGTGGACTGTGACACACACCGACACACCGACACTGACCTCCGAGTGGCTGAGCCCCATAAGCGTATCCATTGCCACCATAACCTGCAGACACAGAGACACAGTGAGGACAGCAGGCAGACACAGAGACAGAGACACAGTGAGGACAGCAGGCAGACACAGACACAGAGACACAGTGAGGACAGCAGGCAGACACAGACACAGAGACACAGTGAGGACAGCAGGCAGACACACAGAGACACACAGTGAGGACAGCAGACAGACACAGACACAGAGACACAGTGAGGACAGCAGGCAGACACAGAGACAGAGACACAGTGAGGACAGCAGACAGACACAGAGACAGACAGTGAGAACAGCAGACAGACACACAGTGATACAGTGAGGACAGCAGACAGACACAGAGACAGAGACACAGTGAGGACAGCAGGCAGACACAGAGACAGAGACACAGTGAGGACAGCAGACAGACACAGAGACAGAGACACAGTGAGGACAGCAGGCAGACACAGAGACAGAGACACAGTGAGGACAGCAGACAGACACAGAGACACACAGTGAGGACAGCAGACAGACAGACACAGAGACAGAGACACAGTGAGGACAGCAGACAGACACACAGTGATACAGTGAGGACAGCAGGCAGACACAGAGACAGAGACACAGTGAGGACAGCAGACAGACACAGAGACACAGTGAGGACAGCAGGCAGACACAGACACAGAGACACAGTGAGGACAGCAGACAGACAGACACAGACACAGACAGTGAGAACAGCAGACAGACACACAGTGATACAGTGAGGACAGCAGACAGACACAGACACAGAGACACACAGTGAGGACAGCAGACAGACAGACACAGAGACACACAGTGAGGACAGCAGACAGACACACAGTGATACAGTGAGGACAGCAGACAGACACAGACACACAGTGATACAGTGAGGACAGCAGAGCACCGCAGAGTCAGCTGCACACACACACACACACACACACACACACACACACACACACAGTGAGGACAGCAGAGCACCGCAGAGCCAGCTGCAGACACACACACACCTGCTTTCTGCTTCCTGGCCTGAGGCAGCCCGAGTGCCGCTCCTGCAACAGAAACAGCAGTGATGAGGAAGGTCACAGTGATGATGATGATGATGTAGAAGATGAAGATGAAGAAGAGATGGTCGCACCTGCTCCATAGCCTGGCTGGACACCGTAACCTGAAACACACGCGACACAAGTCACTCGAGAATTGTGCTTCGCTGTACGGAGCTCAGCGAGGGGTGGGACTCTACTCACCCTGTTTCAATGGCTTGCCTGCAGCTCCAGCAGCTGCCCCTGCAGAGACACAGGGGTTAATGTGTTACCCCTCTTAACGAGCCTCAACGCCCAGCTCCACCTGACACACACCCCCACACACACACACCACACACACACACCACAGGGGTTAATGTGTTACCCCTCTTAACGAGCCTCAACGCCCAGCTCCACCTGACACACACCCCCACACACCACACACCACACACCCCCCCACACACCCCACACCCCACACCCCACACCCCACACCACACACCACACACCACACACCACCCAAGTGCCTCTCCTCACCCCAGTGCCCCTCCCCACCCCAGCGCCCCAGCACCCCAGCGCCCCTCCTCACCCCCTGCTTTTCCAGGCTTGACTCCGAACCTGCGGCCAGGCTGCAGCCCCAGGGGCAGGCCCCCACCTGCAGGCAGGAGCACAGGAGTTAGCAGAGCCTGAGGGGACTGTCGGAGTGCTCCCAACTGTACCCCACTGTCACTGTCCCCCAAGAAGCCCACCAAACCCCACTGTCCCTGACCCAGTACCCCACTGTCACCGTCACTGTACCCCACTATCACTGTACCCCACTGTCCCTGACCCTGTACCCCACTGTCACCGTCCCTGTACCTCACTGAACCCCACTGTCCCTGACCCAGTACCCCACTGTCCCTGTACCCAACTGACCCTGTACCCACGGTCACTGTCCCTTTACCTCACTGAACCCCACTGTCCCGACCCAGTACCCCACTGTCACTGTACCCCACTGACACCATCCCTATACCCCACTGACCGCCACATTCCCTGACCCTGTACCTCACTGAACCTGTACCCCACTGAACCCCACTGTCGCCGTTCTGTACCCCACTATCCCTGTACCCCACTGTCACTGACCCTGTACCCAAATGTACCCCACTTCTCACCTCCAGCTTTGGCTCCATATGGCCCCAGTGCCGCTCCTGCTCCAGCCCCTGAAACACAACAGACATCAGAGCACAGAGCTACAGCACACACACTGTAATAAACCCTGAAAGTCAAGAGCACAGAGCTACAGCACACACACTGTAATAAACCCTGAAAGACAAGAGCACAGAGCTACAGCACACACACTGTAATAAACCCTGAAAGACAAGAGCACAGAGCTACAGCACACACACTGTAATAAACCCTGAAAGACAAGAGCACAGAGCTACAGCACACACACTGTAATAAACCCTGAAAGTCAAGAGCACAGAGCTACAGCACACACACTGTAATAAACCCTGAAAGACAAGAGCACAGAGCTACAGCACACACACTGTAATAAACCCTGAAAGACAAGAGCACAGAGCTACAGCACACACACTGTAATAAACCCTGAAAGTCAAGAGCACAGAGCTACAGCACACACACTATAATAAACCCTGAAAGACAAGAGCACAGAGCTACAGCACACACACTGTAATAAACCCTGAAAGACAAGAGCACAGAGCTACAGCACACACGCTATAATAACCCCTGAAAGACAGGAGCACAGAGCTACAGCACACACGCTATAATAAACCCTGAAAGACAAGAGCACAGAGCTGCAGCACACACACTATAATAAACCCTGAAAGACAAGAGCACAGAGCTAGAGCACACACACTGTAATAAACCCTGAAAGTCAAGAGCAGAGACCTACAGCACACACACTGTAATAAACCCTGAAAGACAGGACCACAGAGCTACAGCACACACACTGTAATAAACCCTGAAAGACAGGACCACAGAGCTACAGCACACACACTGGAATAAACCCTGAAAGACAAGAGCACAGAGCTACAGCACACACACTGTAATAAACCCTGAAAGACAAGAGCACAGAGCTACAGCACACACACTATAATAAACCCTGAAAGTCAAGAGCACAGAGCTACAGCACACACACTATAATAAACCCTGAAAGACAAGAGCACAGAGCTACAGCACACACACTGTAATAAACCCTGAAAGACAGGAGCACAGAGCTACAGCACACACACTATAATAAACCCTGAAAGACAAGAGCACAGAGCTACAACACACACACTGTAATAAACCCTGAAAGACAAGAGCACAGAGCTGCAGCACACACACTGTAATAAACCCTGAAAGACAAGAGCACAGAGCTACAGCACACACACTATAATAAACCCTGAAAGACAAGAGCACAGAGCTACAGCACACACACTATAATAAACCCTGAAAGACAAGAGCACAGAGCTACAGCACACACACTATAATAAACCCTGAAAGACAAGAGCACAGAGCTACAGCACACACACTGTAATAAACCCTGAAAGACAAGAGCACAGAGCTACAGCACACACACTGTAATAACCCCTGAAAGTCAAGAGCACAGAGCTACAGCACACACACTGTAATAAACCCTGAAAGACAAGAGCACAGAGCTGCAGCACACACACTATAATAAACCCTGAAAGACAAGAGCACAGAGCTACAGCACACACACTGTAATAAACCCTGAAAGACAGGGGCACAGAGCTGCAGCACACACACTATAATAAACCCTGAAAGACAAGAGCAGAGACCTACAGCACACACACTGTAATAAACCCTGAAAGACAAGAGCACAGAGCTACAACACACACACTATAATAAACCCTGAAAGACAGGAGCACAGAGCTACAGCACACAAACTGTAATAAACCCTGAAAGACAAGAGCACAGAGCTACAGCACACACACTATAATAAACCCTGAAAGACAGGAGCACAGAGCTGCAGCACACACACTATAATAACCCCTGAAAGACAGGAGCACAGAGCTACAGCACACACGCTATAATAAACCCTGAAAGACAGGAGCACAGAGCTACAGCACACACACTATAATAAACCCTGAAAGACAGGACCACAGAGCTACAGCACACACACTATAATAACCCCTGAAAGACAAGAGCACAGAGCTGCAGCACACACACTATAATAAACCCTGAAAGACAGGAGCACAGAGCTACAGCACACACACTGTAATAAACCCTGAAAGACAAGAGCCAGGAGCACAGAGCTACAGCACACACACACTATAATAACCCCTGAAAGACAGGAGCACAGAGCTACAGCACACACACTATAATAAACCCTGAAAGACAGGAGCACAGAGCTACAGCACACACACTATAATAAACCCTGAAAGACAGGACCACAGAGCTACAGCACACACACTGTAATAAACCCTGAAAGACAAGAGCCAGGAGCACAGAGCTACAGCACACACACTATAATAACCCCTGAAAGACAAGAGCCAGGAGCACAGAGCTACAGCACACACACTATAATAAACCCTGAAAGACAAGAGCACAGAGCTACAGCACACACACTGTAATAAACCCTGAAAGACAAGAGCACAGAGCTACAGCACACACACTGTAATAAACCCTGAAAGACAAGAGCACAGAGCTGCAGCACACACACTATAATAAACCCTGAAAGTCAAGAGCACAGAGCTACAGCACACACACTATAATAAACCCTGAAAGACAGGAGCACAGAGCTACAGCACACACACTGTAATAAACCCTGAAAGAAAAGAGCACAGAGCTACAGCACACACACTGTAATAAACCCTGAAAGACAAGAGCACAGAGCTACAGCACACACACTGTAATAAACCCTGAAAGTCAAGAGCACAGAGCTGCAGCACACACACTATAATAAACCCTGAAAGACAAGAGCACAGAGCTGCAGCACACACACTGTAATAAACCCTGAAAGACAAGAGCACAGAGCTACAGCACACACACTGTAATAAACCCTGAAAGACAAGAGCACAGAGCTACAGCACACACACTGTAATAAACCCTGAAAGACAAGAGCACAGAGCTGCAGCACACACACTGTAATAAACCCTGAAAGTCAAGAGCACAGAGCTACAGCACACACACTATAATAAACCCTGAAAGACAAGAGCACAGAGCTGCAGCACACACACTGTAATAAACCCTGAAAGACAAGAGCACAGAGCTACAGCACACAAACTGTAATAAACCCTGAAAGACAAGAGCACAGAGCTACAGCACACACACTGTAATAAACCCTGAAAGACAGGAGCACAGAGCTACAGCACACACACACTATAATAACCCCTGAAAGACAGGAGCACAGAGCTACAGCACACACACTATAATAAACCCTGAAAGACAAGAGCACAGAGCTACAGCACACACGCTATAATAAACCCTGAAAGACAAGAGCACAGAGCTACAGCACACACGCTGTAATAAACCCTGAAAGACAAGAGCACAGAGCTACAACACACACACTATAATAAACCCTGAAAGACAAGAGCACAGAGCTACAGCACACACACTATAATAAACCCTGAAAGA
>NW_028296861.1:237500-289315 GCF_055471065.1 Atractosteus spatula
TCTGTGACTCTGTGTCAGACCCTGACTCTGTGTCTATGTGTCTCTGGGTCAGACCCTGATTGTGTGTCTCTGTGTCTCTGTGTCAGACTCAGACTCTGTGTCTCTGTGTATCTGGGTCTCTGGGTCAGTCCCTGACTCTGTGTTTCTGGGTCTCTGTGTCTCTTTGTCTCAGTGTCTATGTGTCTCTGTGTCTCTGTGTTTCTGTGTTTCTGTGTTTCTGGGTCAGACTCTGTGTCTCTGTGTCTCTGGGTCAGTCCTGACTCTGGGTCTCTGGGTCTCTGGGTCTCTGAGTCTCTGTGTCTCAGTGTCTCAGTGTCTCAGTGTCTCAGTGTCTATGTGTTTCTGGGTCAGTCCCTGACTCTGTGTCTCTGGGTCTCTGTGTCTCTGTGTCTCTGGGTCAGTCCCTGGCGCCGGTCTGTCCTCCTGGTTTCTCTCTCTGTGAGAGCTCTCACCCTGCTGTGAAATACACCACTGCTGTCTGAACCCAGGGTCAGCAAGGGGTTAACGTCTGACCTCTGACCCCTGAAACCC
This sequence comes from Atractosteus spatula, assembly GCF_055471065.1. NCBI lineage: Eukaryota > Metazoa > Chordata > Actinopteri > Semionotiformes > Lepisosteidae > Atractosteus > Atractosteus spatula. Next base: position 238,032 of record NW_028296861.1, read on the forward strand.
CTCGCACACTTGGACAGCGCCCAGGCGCTGCAGCCTCTCCAGGCCTGCGCCCCAACACATACCTCACACCCCCGCGTCAAGACCGCGCGCTGGGAACACGCCACAGAGCACACTGATCTTCACTCTCAGCTTCCTGGGCTGTAGGAATAAAACACTTACTGCAAATACACACACACACACACACACACACACACACACACACCTGGAGTACAGACTCACACACACCTGGAGTACAGACTCACTGTATAGACACACACACACACACCTGGAGTACAGACTCACTGTATAGACACACACACACCTGGAGTACAGAATCACTGTATAGACACACACACACACCTGGAGTACAGACTAACTGTATAGACACACTCACACACATCTGGAGTACAGACTCACTGTATAGAGACACACACACACACACACACACACACACACACACACCTGGAGTACAGACTCACTGTATAGACACACACACACACACCTGGAGTACGGACTCACTGTATAGAGAGACACACACACACTCCTGGAGTACAGACTCACACACACCTGGAGTACAGACTCACTGTATAGACACACACACACCTGGAGTACAGACTCACTGTATAGACACACACACACCTGGAGTACAGAATCACTGTATAGACACACACACACACCTGGAGTACAGACTAACTGTATAGACACACTCACACACATCTGGAGTACAGACTCACTGTATAGAGACACACACACACACACCTGGAGTACAGACTCACTGTATAGACACACACACACACACCTGGAGTACAGACTCACTGTATAGAGAGACACACACACACTCCTGGAGTACAGACTCACTGTATAGACACACACACAACTGGAGTACAGATTCACTGTATAGACACACACACTCCTGGAGTACAGACTACCTGTACAGACACACACACACACCTGGAGTACAGACTAACTGTATAGACACACACACATCTGGAGTACAGACTCACTGTATAGAGACACACACACATTCCTGGAGTACAGACTCACTGTATAGACAGACACACACCTGGAGTACAGACTCACTGTATAGACACACACACACCTGGAGTACAGACTATCTGTATAGACACACACACACCCGGAGTACAGACTCACTGTATAGAGACACACACACACTCCTGGAATACAGACTCACTGTATAGACACACACACACCCGGAGTACAGACTCACTGTATAGACACACACACACCTGGAGTACAAACTCACTGTAGAGACACACACACACACCTGGAGTACAGACACACTGTATAGACCCACACACCTGGAGTAGACTCACTGTATAGACACACACACACATCTGGAGTACAGACTCACTGTATAGAGACACACACACACACACACACCTGGAGTACAGACTCACTGTATAGACACACACACACACACACCTGGAGTACAGACTCACTGTATAGAGAGACACACACACACTCCTGGAGTACAGACTCACTGTATAGACACACACACAACTGGAGTACAGATTCACTGTATAGACACACACACTCCTGGAGTACAGACTACCTGTACAGACACACACACGCTCCTGGAGTACAGACTCACTGTATAGACACACACACCTGGAGTACATACTATCTGTATAGACACACACACATCTGGAGTACAGACTCACTGTATAGAGACACACACACCTGGAGTACAGACACACACACACACCTGGAGTACAGACTCACTGTATAGACACACACCTGGAGTACAGAATCACTGTATAGACACACACACACACACACCTGGAGTACAGACTAACTGTATAGACACACACACACACATCTGGAGTACAGACTCACTGTATAGAGACACACACACACACCTGGAGTACAGACTCACTGTATAGAGACACACACACACTCCTGGAGTACAGACTCACTGTATAGACACACACACACACACACACACACACACACCTGGAGTGCAGACACACTGTATACACACACACCTGGAGTACAGACTACCTGTATAGACACACTCTGTCTCCTGTCCTGTTGTGTGTGTTCATCATCATCATCATAATAATAATAATTGCTTACACTTATATGGCGATGTCTGGACACCCCACTCAAAGCTCTTCACAGTCCTGGGGATCCCCTCCACCCCCAGCAGTGTGTACCCCACCTGGATGAGGCTCCAGTCCTCTCTCACACAGCAGCTCTCAGAGCGATGGGGACAGGTCAGAGGTCATTAGGGGTTATTAGGAGGACTGGTAAAGACCAGGGGGACACCGGGGTGACACCCCGACTCTTTTATAGAGACACCCCGGGATTGTTAATGACCACAGAGAGTCTCATCTCATCAGAAGGACGGAGCCTTCTTACAGTCCAGTGTCCCCATCAGTGTCCACCCCTACTCTTTTATAGTTCACCATCACTGTACTGGGGCATCAGGACCCACACAGAGCGCAGGGAGAGAGCGCCCCCTGCTGGCCCCACTCACACCTCTTCCAGCAGCAGCCTTAGTTTTTCCCCTCCTCTCTCTCACTGTGTCTCCTGTCCAGCTGTGTGTTTATTACTGAGAGATTCTCTGTGATCTCCTCTCTCTCTCTCTCAAACTGTGTCTCCTGTCCTGCTGTGTGTTCATTACAGAGGGATTCTCTGTGATCTCCTCTCTCTCACTGTGTCTCCTGTCCAGCTGTGTGTGTTTATTACAGAGGGATTCTCTGTGTTCTCCTCTCTCTCTCACTGTGTCTCCTGTCCTGCTGTGTGTTTATTACTGAGAGACTCTCTGTGATCTCCTCTCTCTCTCTCACTGTCTCCTGTCCTGCTGTGTGTCCATTACTGAGAGATTCTCTGTGATCTCCTCTCTCTCTCAATGTGTCTCCTGTCCTGCTGTGTGTGTTCATTACTGAGGGATTCTCTGTGACCTCCTCTCTCTCTCTGTGTCTCCTGTCCTGCTGTGTGTGTTCATTACTGAGAGACTCTCTGTGATCTCCTCTCTCTCTCAATGTGTCTCCTGTCCTGCTGTGTGTTTATTACTGAGGGATTCTCTGTGATCTCCTCTCTCTCTCTCACTGTGTCTCCTGTCCTGCTGCGTGTGTTCATTACTGAGAGATTCTCTGTGACCTCCTCTTTCTCTCATTGTCTCCTGCCCTGCTGTGTGTGTTTATTACACAGGGGTTCTCTGTGACCTCCTCTCTCTCTCACTGTGTCTCCTGTCCTGCTGTGTGTTTATTACAGAGGGATTCTCTGTGACCTCCTCTCTCTGGTGCTGGAATGGAGAGCCCCAGTCAGGGAGGGAGACAGGATATTTGTGTTCTGGGCTGTGTAGCGTGCCCCAGCTGTGACAGACGCCAACACAATGACTGCAGTCAGACTCCCAGGCAAACACAGCTGTCCGCAGCCCCCCACGCCGTCCCGCTGTCCTGCAGCCCAGGACATGGAGGAACTTCATATGATTTTAAACTAAACATATGAGCTTCTTAGCTGGAATATTCAAACATTTTTTAAATAGCTAAAGTCTGTCTCCAAGATGAACCTGACTGGAGAGTGAAGAGCGCAGACTCTACAGCTCTGAGGAAGAGGAGGATGATGATGATGAAGGAGCTGGACTGGGTCTGTGTGCAGTGAGTCTACAGCCCTGAGGAGGAGGAGGAGGAGGAGGGTGATGAAGCAGCTGGACTGGGTCTGTGTGCAGTGAGTCTACAGCCCTGAGGAGGAGGAGGAGGGTGATGAAGCAGCTGGACTGGGTCTGTGTGCAGTGAGTCTACATCCCTGAGGAAGAGGAGGGTGATGATGAAGCAGTGAGTATACAGCTCTGAGGAAGAGGAGAAGGGTGATGAAGCAGCTGGACTGGGTCTGTGTGCAGTGAGTCTACATCCCTGAGGAAGAGGAGGGTGATGATGAAGCAGTGAGTCTACAGCTCTGAGGAAGAGGAGAAGGGTGATGAAGCAGCTGGACTGGGTCTGTGTGCAGTGAGTCTACAGCCCTGAGGAAGAGGAAGGTGATGACGAAGCAGTGACTCTACAGCCCTGAGGAAGAGGAGGATGATGATGAAGCAGCTGGACTGGGTCTGTGTGCAGTGAGTCTACAGCTCTGAGGAAGAGGAGGGTGATGATGAAGCAGCTGGACTGGGTCTGTGTGCAGTGAGTCTACAGCTCTGAGGAAGAGGAGGATGATGATGAAGCAGCTGGACTGGGTCTGTGTGCAGTGAGTCTACAGCTCTGAGGAAGAGGAGAAGGGTGATGAAGCAGCTGGACTGGGTCTGTATGCAGTGAGTCTACAGCCCTGAGGAAGAGGAGGGTGATGATGAAGCAGTGAGTCTACAGCTCTGAGGAAGAGGAGAAGGGTGATGAAGCAGCTGGACTGGGTCTGTGTGCAGTGAGTCTACAGCTCTGAGGAAGAGGAGGGTGATGATGAAGCAGTGAGTCTACAGCTCTGAGGAAGAGGAGGATGATGACGATGATCATGAAGCGTCTCAGTTCAGTGTCGGAGTCTGTGGTGAACAGCAACACCCTTACTGCGCTGTTACTGCACCCTTACTGCGCTGTTACTGCACCCTTACTGCGCTGTTACTGCGCTGTTACTGCACCCTTACTGCGCTGTTACTGCGCTGTTACACAGCTCCAGCGCTGCTCCTCTCTCTGTCTGACACGCAGACAGTGAGCTAATATGAGCTGTAAATTCTCTGGTTTATTGACTGTCAGTCTGTAGCCAAACTCCCTGCAGCCTGTCTGGAAGACCCAGACAACAGAGCAGCCTGGGAGACATCTGGCAGCTTCTCAAGCACAGCAGCCCTGAGTCCACTAACACTGCACTGAGAGAGAGAGGGGTTAATACAGACACACTGACTGGACACTCCAGTACATTAACACTGCACTGAGAGAGAGGAGTTAATACAGACACACTGACTGGACACTCCAGTACATTAACACTGCACTGAGAAAGAGAGAGGGGTTCATACAGACACACTGACTGACACTCCAGTACATTAACACTGCACTGAGAGAGAGAGGGGTTAATACAGACACACTGACTGGACACTCCAGTACATTAACACTGCACTGAGAGAGAGAGGGGTTAATACACACACTGACTGGACACTCCAGTACATTAACACTGCACTGAGAGAGAGAGGGGTTAATACAGACACACTGACTGGACACTCCAGTACATTAACACTGCACTGAGAGAGAGAGGGGTTAATACAGACACACTGACTGGACACTCCAGTACATTAACACTGCACTGAGAGAGAGAGAGCGGTTAATACACACACTGACTGGACACTCCAGTACATTAACACTGCACTGAGAGAGAGGGGTTAATACAGACACACTGACTGGACACTCCAGTACATTAACACTGCACTGAGAGAGAGAGAGGGGTTAATACAGACACACTGACTGGACACTCCAGTACATTAACACTGCACTGAAAGAGAGAGAGGGGGGTTAATACAGACACACTGACTGGACACTCCAGTACATTAACACTGCACTGAGAGAGAGCGAGGGGGGTTAATACAGACACACTGACTGGACACTCCAGTACATTAACAGTGCACTGAGAGAGAGAGAGAGAGAGGGGTTAATACAGACACACTGACTGGACAATCCAGTACATTAACACTGCACTGAGAGAGAGGGGAATTAATGCACACACACTGACTGGACACTCCAGTACATGAACACTGCACTGAGAGAGAGGGGGGGTTAATACACACACTGACTGGACACTCCAGTACATTAACACTGCACTGAGAGAGAGAGGGGTTAATACAGACACACTGACTGGACACTCCAGTACATTAACACTGCACTGAGAGAGAGAGAGCGGTTAATACACACACTGACTGGACACTCCAGTACATTAACACTGCACTGAGAGAGAGGGGTTAATACAGACACACTGACTGGACACTCCAGTACATTAACACTGCACTGAGAGAGAGAGAGGGGTTAATACAGACACACTGACTGGACACTCCAGTACATTAACACTGCACTGAAAGAGAGAGAGGGGGGTTAATACAGACACACTGACTGGACACTCCAGTACATTAACACTGCACTGAGAGAGAGCGAGGGGGGTTAATACAGACACACTGACTGGACACTCCAGTACATTAACAGTGCACTGAGAGAGAGAGAGAGAGGGGTTAATACAGACACACTGACTGGACAATCCAGTACATTAACACTGCACTGAGAGAGAGGGGAATTAATGCACACACACTGACTGGACACTCCAGTACATGAACACTGCACTGAGAGAGAGGGGGGGTTAATACACACACTGACTGGACACTCCAGTACATTAACACTGCACTGAGAGAGAGAGGGGTTAATACACACACACTGACTGGACACTCCAGTACATTAACACTGCACTGAGAGAGAGAGGGGTTAATACAGACACACTGACTGGACACTCCAGTACATTAACACTGCACTGAGAGAGAGAGAGGGGGGTTAATACAGACACACTGACTGGACACTCCAGTACATTAACACTGCACTGAGAGAGAGAGAGGGGGGTTAATACAGACACACTGACTGGACACTCCAGTACATTAACAGTGCACTGAGAGAGAGAGAGAGAGGGGTTAATACAGACACACTGACTGGACAATCCAGTACATGAACACTGCACTGAGAGAGAGAGGGGTTAATACACACACACTGACTGGACACTCCAGTACATTAACACTGCACTGAGAGAGAGAGAGGGGTTAATACAGACACACTGACTGGACACTCCAGTACATTAACACTGCACTGAGAGAGAGGGGTTAATACACACACACTGACTGGACACTCCAGTACATTAACACTGCACTGAGAGAGAGGGGTTAATACACACACACTGACTGGACAATCCAGTACATTAACACTGCACTGAGAGAGAGAGGGGTTAATACAGACACACTGACTGGACACTCCAGTACATTAACACTGCACTGAGAGAGAGGGGTTAATACACACACACTGACTGGACACTCCAGTACATTAACACTGCACTGAGAGAGAGGGGTTAATACACACACACTGACTGGACACTCCAGTACATTAACACTGCACTGAGAGAGAGAGGGGATAATACACACACACACTGACTGGACACTCCAGTACATTAACACTGCACTGAGAGAGAGGGGTTCATACACACACACTGACTGGACACTCCAGTACATTAACACTGCACTGAGAGAGAGAGGGGTTAATACACACACACTGACTGGACACTCCAGTACATTAACACTGCACTGAGAGAGAGAGGGGTTCATACAGACACACTGACTGGACACTCCAGTACATTAACACTGCACTGAGAGAGAGAGGGGTTAATACACACACACTGACTGGACACTCCAGTACATTAACACTGCACTGAGAGAGAGGGGTTCATACACACACACTGACTGGACACTCCAGTACATTAACACTGCACTGAGGGAGACGCTGAGTGACTGTTGTGTCTGCAGTCAGTGCCCAGGGAGCTCAGCTGTGACCAAGGGCTCAGTGTTGCCCCAGACAGCAGCTGGCAGACAGATGTGCTGCTCTGTGTGTGTATGCTTGGCCCCGGGCTGAGATGCCCCAGGGTGTGTCCACTGCGCTGGTCTCGGCCAGGGAGACGGCAACTCAACAAACACCCTTTCTCAGCCACCATACTCACCACATCCGATCCCTCGGCCACAAGGAGATCCAAGATTCACGTTTTCTTCCTCTGCCTTTGACATCAAGAGTCCAGCTGTACCCAGCAAACATTAGAGATAAAACACATACACAAATGACAAACAGACATGGACAATACATTTGGACAATCAACGTTATAATACAGCCGAGACAGGACATAGAGCAGACATGCCGGTGTGGATACATGCGGGCGCTGGTACATGCAGGTGTGGATACGTGCAGGTGTGGATACGTGCAGGCGCTGGTACGTGCAGGTGTGGATACGTGCAGGTGTGGATACGTGCAGGTGTGGATACGTGCGGGCGCTGGTACGTGCAGGTGTGGATACGTGCGGGTGTGGATACGTGCGGGCGCTGGTACGTGCGGGTGTGGATACGTGCGGGCGCTGGTACGTGCGGGTGTGGATACGTGCAGGTGTGGATACGTGAGGGTGTGGATACGTGCGGGCGCTGGTACGTGCAGGTGTGGATACGTGCAGGCGCTGGTGCGTGCGGGTGTGGATACGTGCGGGCGCTGGTACGTGCGGGTGTGGATACGTGCAGGTGTGGATACGTGCAGGTGTGGATACGTGCGGGTGTGGATACGTGCAGGTGTGGATACGTGCGGGCGCTGGTACGTGCAGGTGTGGATACGTGCGGGTGTGGATACGTGCGGGCGCTGGTACGTGCAGGTGTGGATACGTGCAGGTGTGGATACGTGCAGGTGTGGATACGTGCGGGTGTGGATACGTGCAGGTGTGGATACGTGCGGGCGCTGGTACGTGCAGGTGTGGATACGTGCGGGCGCTGGTACGTGCAGGTGTGGATACGTGCGGGTGTGGATACGTGCGGGTGTGGATACGTGCGGGTGTGGATACGTGCAGGCGCTGGTACGTGCAGGTGTGGATACGTGCGGGTGTGGATACGTGCGGGTGTGGATACGTGCGGGCGTGGATACGTGCGGGTGTGGATACGTGCGGGCGCTGGTACGTGCAGGTGTGGATACGTGCAGGCGCTGGTACGTGCGGGTGTGGATACGTGCGGGTGTGGATACGTGAGGGTGTGGATACGTGCGGGCGCTGGTACGTGCAGGTGTGGATACGTGCGGGTGTGGATACGTGCGGGCGCTGGTACGTGCAGGTGTGGATACGTGCGGGTGTGGATACGTGCAGGCGCTGGTACGTGCAGGTGTGGATACGTGCGGGTGTGGATACGTGCGGGTGTGGATACGTGCAGGTGTGGATACGTGCGGGCGCTGGTACGTGCAGGTGTGGATACGTGCGGGTGTGGATACGTGCAGGCGCTGGTACGTGCGGGCGCTGGTACGTGCAGGTGTGGATACGTGCAGGTGTGGATACGTGCGGGTGTGGATACGTGCAGGTGTGGATACGTGCGGGCGCTGGTACGTGCAGGTGTGGATACGTGCGGGTGTGGATACGTGCGGGTGTGGATACGTGCAGGCGCTGGTACGTGCAGGTGTGGATACGTGCAGGTGTGGATACGTGCGGGCGCTGGTACGTGCGGGCGCTGGTACGTGCAGGTGTGGATACGTGCAGGCGCTGGTACGTGCGGGTGTGGATACGTGCGGGTGTGGATACGTGCGGGTGTGGATACGTGCAGGTGTGGATACGTGCGGGTGTGGATACGTGCGGGTGTGGATACGTGCGGGCGCTGGTACGTGCAGGTGTGGATACGTGCGGGTGTGGATACGTGCGGGCGCTGGTACGTGCAGGTGTGGATACGTGCGGGTGTGGATACGTGCGGGCGCTGGTACGTGCAGGTGTGGATACGTGCGGGTGTGGATACGTGCGGGTGTGGATACGTGCGGGCGCTGGTACGTGCAGGTGTGGATACGTGCGGGCGCTGGTACGTGCGGGCGCTGGTACGTGCGGGTGTGGATACGTGCGGGTGTGGATACGTGCAGGCGCTGGTACGTGCGGGTGTGGATACGTGCGGGCGCTGGTACGTGCGGGTGTGGATACGTGCGGGCGCTGGTACGTGCGGGTGTGGATACGTGCGGGCGCTGGTACGTGCAGGTGTGGATACGTGCGGGTGTGGATACGTGCGGGCGCTGGTACGTGCAGGTGTGGATACGTGCGGGTGTGGATACGTGCGGGTGTGGATACGTGCGGGCGCTGGTACGTGCAGGTGTGGATACGTGCGGGCGCTGGTACGTGCGGGCGCTGGTACGTGCGGGTGTGGATACGTGCGGGTGTGGATACGTGCAGGCGCTGGTACGTGCGGGTGTGGATACGTGCGGGCGCTGGTACGTGCGGGTGTGGATACGTGCGGGCGCTGGTACGTGCGGGTGTGGATACGTGCGGGTGTGGATACGTGCGGGTGTGGATACGTGCGGGCGCTGGTACGTGCGGGTGTGGATACGTGCGGGTGTGGATACGTGCGGGCGCTGGTACGTGCGGGCGCTGGTACGTGCGGGTGTGGATACGTGCGGGTGTGGATACGTGCGGGCGCTGGTACGTGCAGGTGTGGATACGTGCGGGTGTGGATACGTGCAGGCGCTGGTACGTGCAGGTGTGGATACGTGCGGGTGTGGATACGTGCGGGTGTGGATACGTGCGGGCGCTGGTACGTGCAGGTGTGGATACGTGCGGGTGTGGATACGTGCGGGTGTGGATACGTGCGGGTGTGGATACGTGCGGGCGCTGGTACGTGCAGGTGTGGATACGTGCAGGCGCTGGTACATGCAGGTGTGGATACGTGCGGGTGTGGATACGTGCGGGTGTGGATACGTGCGGGCGCTGGTACGTGCGGGCGCGGATACGTGCGGGTGTGGATACGTGCAGGCGCTGGTACATGCGGGTGTGGATACGTGCGGGTGTGGATACGTGCGGATGTGGATACGTGCAGGTGTGGATACGTGCAGGCGCTGGTACGTGCAGGTGTGGATACGTGCGGGTGTGGATACGTGCGGGTGTGGATACGTGCGGGCGCTGGTACGTGCAGGTGTGGATACGTGCGGGTGTGGATACGTGCGGGTGTGGATACGTGCGGGCGCTGGTACGTGCGGGTGTGGATACGTGCGGGTGTGGATACGTGCAGGTGTGGATACGTGCAGGTGTGGATACGTGCGGGCGCTGGTACGTGCGGGTGTGGATACGTGCGGGTGTGGATACGTGCGGGCGCTGGTACGTGCAGGTGTGGATACGTGCGGGTGTGGATATGTGCGGGCGCTGGTACGTGCAGGTGTGGATACGTGCGGGCGCTGGTACGTGCGGGTGTGGATACGTGCGGGTGTGGATACGTGCGGGTGTGGATACGTGCAGGTGTGGATACGTGCGGGCGCTGGTACGTGCGGGTGTGGATACGTGCGGGTGTGGTTACGTGCAGGTGTGGATACGTGCGGGTGTGGATACGTGCGGGTGTGGATACGTGCGGGCGCTGGTACGTGCAGGTGTGGATACGTGCGGGTGTGGATACGTGCGGGCGCTGGTACGTGCGGGTGTGGATACGTGCGGGCGCTGGTACGTGCGGGTGTGGATACGTGCGGCGCTGGTACGTGCGGGTGTGGATACGTGCAGGTGTGGATACGTGCGGGCGCTGGTACGTGCAGGTGTGGATACGTGCGGGTGTGGATACGTGCGGGTGTGGATACGTGCAGGTGTGGATACGTGCAGGTGTGGATACGTGCGGGCGCTGGTACGTGCGGGTGTGGATACGTGCGGGTGTGGATACGTGCGGGCGCTGGTACGTGCAGGTGTGGATACGTGCAGGTGTGGATACGTGCGGGTGTGGATACGTGCAGGTGTGGATACGTGCGGGCGCTGGTACGTGCAGGTGTGGATACGTGCAGGCGCTGGTACGTGCAGATGTGGATACGTGCGGGTGTGGATACGTGCGGGTGTGGATACGTGCAGGTGTGGATACGTGCGGGTGTGGATACGTGCGGGCGCTGGTACGTGCAGGTGTGGATACGTGCGGGTGTGGATACGTGCGGGCGCTGGTACGTGCAGGTGTGGATACGTGCGGGCGCTGGTACGTGCAGGTGTGGATACGTGCAGGTGTGGATACGTGCGGGCGCTGGTACGTGCGGGTGTGGATACGTGCAGGCGCTGGTACGTGCAGGTGTGGATACGTGCAGGTGTGGATACGTGCGGGCGCTGGTACGTGCGGGTGTGGATACGTGCGGGTGTGGATACGTGTGGGTGTGGATACGTGCGGGTGTGGATACGTGCGGGTGTGGATACGTGCGGGCGCTGGTACGTGCAGGTGTGGATACGTGCGGGTGTGGATACGTGCGGGCGCTGGTACGTGCAGGTGTGGATACGTGCGGGTGTGGATACGTGCAGGTGTGGATACGTGCGGGCGCTGGTACGTGCGGGTGTGGATACGTGCGGGTGTGGATACGTGCAGGCGCTGGTACGTGCGGGTGTGGATACGTGCAGGTGTGGATACGTGCGGGTGTGGATACGTGCGGGTGTGGATACGTGCGGGCGCTGGTACGTGCGGGCGCTGGTACGTGCAGGTGTGGATACGTGCGGGTGTGGATACGTGCGGGCGCTGGTACGTGCAGGTGTGGATACGTGCGGGTGTGGATACGTGCGGGCGCTGGTACGTGCGGGTGTGGATACGTGCAGGCGCTGGTACGTGCGGGTGTGGATACGTGCAGGCGCTGGTACGTGCAGGTGTGGATACGTGCAGGTGTGGATACGTGCGGGCGCTGGTACGTGCAGGTGTGGATACGTGCGGGTGTGGATACGTGTGGGTGTGGATACGTGCGGGTGTGGATACGTGCGGGTGTGGATACGTGCGGGCGCTGGTACGTGCAGGTGTGGATACGTGCGGGTGTGGATACGTGCGGGCGCTGGTACGTGCAGGTGTGGATACGTGCGGGTGTGGATACGTGCGGGTGTGGATACGTGCGGGCGCTGGTACGTGCGGGTGTGGATACGTGCGGGTGTGGATACGTGCGGGCGCTGGTACGTGCAGGTGTGGATACGTGCGGGTGTGGATACGTGCGGGCGCTGGTACGTGCAGGTGTGGATACGTGCGGGTGTGGATACGTGCGGGTGTGGATACGTGCGGGCGCTGGTACGTGCAGGTGTGGATACGTGCGGGTGTGGATACGTGCGGGCGCTGGTACGTGCAGGTGTGGATACGTGCAGGTGTGGATACGTGCAGGCGCTGGTACGTGCGGGTGTGGATACGTGCAGGTGTGGATACGTGCAGGCGCTGGTACGTGCGGGTGTGGATACGTGCGGGCGCTGGTACGTGCGGGTGTGGATACGTGCAGGCGCTGGTACGTGCAGGTGTGGATACGTGCGGGTGTGGATACGTGCGGGCGCTGGTACGTGCGGGTGTGGATACGTGCGGGTGTGGATACGTGCGGGCGCTGGTACGTGCGGGTGTGGATACGTGCGGGTGTGGAAACGTGCGGGCTCTGGTACGTGCGGATGTGGATACGTGCGGGCGCTGGTACGTGCAGGTGTGGATACGTGCGGGCGCTGGTACGTGCGGGTGTGGATACGTGCGGGTGTGGATACGTGCGGGCGCTGGTACGTGCGGGTGTGGATACGTGCGGGTGTGGATACGTGCGGGTGTGGATACGTGCGGGCGCTGGTACATGCAGGTGTGGATACGTGCAGGTGTGGATACGTGCGGGCGCTGGTACGTGCGGGTGTGGATACGTGCGGGTGTGGATACGTGCGGGCGCTGGTACGTGCGGGCGCTGGTACGTGCGGCGCTGGTACGTGCGGGTGTGGATACGTGCGGGTGTGGATACGTGCGGGTGTGGATACGTGCGGGTGTGGATACGTGCGGGCGCTGGTACGTGCGGGTGTGGATACGTGCGGGTGTGGATACGTGCAGGTGTGGATACGTGCGGGCGCTGGTACGTGCAGGTGTGGATACGTGCGGGTGTGGATACGTGCAGGTGTGGATACGTGCAGGTGTGGATACGTGCGGGCGCTGGTACGTGCGGGTGTGGATACGTGCGGGTGTGGATACGTGCGGGTGTGGATACGTGCGGGCGCTGGTACGTGCGGGTGTGGATACGTGCAGGTGTGGATACGTGCGGGCGCTGGTACGTGCAGGTGTGGATACGTGCGGGTGTGGATACGTGCGGGTGTGGATACGTGCGGGCGCTGGTACGTGCGGGTGTGGATACGTGCGGGTGTGGATACGTGCGGGCGCTGGTACGTGCGGGTGTGGATACGTGCGGGTGTGGATACGTGCGGGCGCTGGTACGTGCAGGTGTGGATACGTGCGGGCGCTGGTACGTGCGGGTGTGGATACGTGCGGGTGTGGATACGTGTAGGTGTGGTTACGTGCAGGTGTGGATACGTGCAGGTGTGGTACGTGCAGGTGTGGATACGTGCGGGTGTGGATACGTGCGGGTGTGGATACGTGCGGGCGCTGGTACGTGCAGGTGTGGATACGTGCGGGTGTGGATACGTGCGGGTGTGGATACGTGCAGGTGTGGATACGTGCGGGCGCTGGTACGTGCAGGTCTGGATACGTGCAGGTGTGGATACGTGCGGGTGTGGATACGTGCGGGCGCTGGTACGTGCAGGTGTGGATACGTGCAGGTGTGGATACGTGCAGGCGCTGGTACGTGCAGGTGTGGATACGTGCGGGCGCTGGTACGTGCGGGTGTGGATACGTGCGGGTGTGGATACGTGCGGGTGTGGATACGTGCAGGCGCTGGTACGTGCGGGTGTGGATACGTGCAGGTGTGGATACGTGCAGGCGCTGGTACGTGCAGGTGTGGATACGTGCGGGCGCTGGTACGTGCAGGTGTGGATACGTGCGGGCGCTGGTACGTGCGGGTGTGGATACGTGCGGGCGTGGATACGTGCGGGCGTGGATACGTGCAGGTGTGGTTACGTGCAGGTGTGGATACGTGCAGGTGTGGATACGTGCGGGTGTGGATACGTGCGGGTGTGGATACGTGCGGGCGCTGGTACGTGCAGGTGTGGATACGTGCAGGTGTGGATACGTGCAGGCGCTGGTACGTGCAGGTGTGGATACGTGCAGGTGTGGATACGTGCAGGTGTGGATACGTGCAGGCGCTGGTACGTGCAGGTGTGGATACGTGCAGGTGTGGATACGTGCGGGTGTGGATACGTGCGGGCGCTGGTACGTGCGGGCGCTGGTACGTGCGGGTGTGGATACGTGCGGGTGTTGATACGTGCAGGTGTGGATACGTGCAGGCGCTGGTACGTGCAGGTGTGGATACGTGCAGGTGTGGATACGTGCGGGCGCTGGTACGTGCAGGTGTGGATACGTGCAGGTGTGGATACGTGCGGGCGCTGGTACATGCAGGTGTGGATACGTGCAGGTGTGGATACGTGCGGGTGTGGATACGTGCGGGTGTGGATACGTGCGGGCGCTGGTACGTGCAGGTGTGGATACGTGCAGGCGCTGGTACGTGCGGGTGTGGATACGTGCGGGCGCTGGTACGTGCGGGTGTGGATACGTGCAGGCGCTGGTACGTGCAGGTGTGGATACGTGCGGGTGTGGATACGTGCGGGCGCTGGTACATGCAGGTGTGGATACGTGCAGGTGTGGATACGTGCGGGTGTGGATACGTGCGGGTGTGGATACGTGCGGGCGCTGGTACGTGCGGGTGTGGATACGTGCGGGTGTGGATACGTGCGGGCGCTGGTACGTGCGGGTGTGGATACGTGCAGGCGCTGGTACGTGCAGGTGTGGATACGTGCGGGTGTGGATACGTGCGGGCGCTGGTACATGCAGGTGTGGATACGTGCAGGTGTGGATACGTGCGGGCGCTGGTACGTGCGGGTGTGGATACGTGCGGGTGTGGATACGTGCGGGCGCTGGTACGTGCAGGTGTGGATACGTGCGGGTGTGGATACGTGCGGGTGTGGATACGTGCGGGCGCTGGTACGTGCGGGTGTGGATACGTGCGGGTGTGGATACGTGCGGGCGCTGGTACGTGCGGGTGTGGATACGTGCAGGTGTGGATACGTGCGGGCGCTGGTACGTGCGGGTGTGGATACGTGCGGGCGCTGGTACGTGCAGGTGTGGATACGTGCGGGCGCTGGTACGTGCGGGTGTGGATACGTGCGGGTGTGGATACGTGCGGGTGTGGATACGTGCGGGCGCTGGTACGTGCAGGTGTGGATACGTGCAGGTGTGGATACGTGCGGGTGTGGATACGTGCGGGTGTGGATACGTGCGGGCGCTGGTACGTGCAGGTGTGGATACGTGCGGGCGCTGGTATGTGCGGGTGTGGATACGTGCAGGTGTGGATACGTGCGGGCGCTGGTACGTGCAGGTGTGGATACGTGCGGGCGCTGGTACGTGCGGGTCTGGATACGTGCAGGCGCTGGTACGTGCGGGTGTGGATACGTGCGGGCGCTGGTACGTGCAGGTGTGGATACGTGCAGGTGTGGATACGTGCGGGTGTGGATACGTGCGGGCGCTGGTACGTGCAGGTGTGGATACGTGCGGGCGCTGGTATGTGCAGGTGTGGATACGTGCGGGTGTGGATACGTGCGGGCGCTGGTACGTGCGGGCGCTGGTACGTGCGGGTGTGGATACGTGCGGGTGTGGATACGTGCAGGCGCTGGTACGTGCGGGTGTGGATACGTGCGGGTGTGGATACGTGCGGGCGTGGATACGTGCGGGCGCTGGTACGTGCAGGTGTGGATACGTGCGGGTGTGGATACGTGCGGGCGCTGGTACATGCAGGTGTGGATACGTGCGGGTGTGGATACGTGCGGGCGTGGATACGTGCGGGCGCTGGTACGTGCAGGTGTGGATACGTGCGGGTGTGGATACGTGCAGGCGCTGGTACGTGCAGGTGTGGATACGTGCGGGTGTGGATACGTGCGGGCGCTGGTACATGCAGGTGTGGATACGTGCGGGCGTGGATACGTGCGGGCGTGGATACGTGCGGGCGCTGGTACGTGCAGGTGTGGATACGTGCGGGTGTGGATACGTGCGGGCGCTGGTACATGCAGGTGTGGATACGTGCGGGTGTGGATACGTGCAGGTGTGGATACGTGCGGGCGCTGGTACGTGCGGGCGTGGATACGTGCGGGCGCTGGTACGTGCAGGTGTGGATACGTGCAGGTGTGGATACGTGCGGGCGCTGGTACGTGCAGGCGTGGATACGTGCGGGTGTGGATACGTGCGGGCGCTGGTACGTGCAGGTGTGGATACGTGCAGGTGTGGATACGTGCGGGCGCTGGTACGTGCGGGCGCTGGTACGTGCAGGTGTGGATACGTGCGGGTGTGGATACGTGCGGGTGTGGATACGTGCAGGCGCTGGTACGTGCAGGTGTGGATACGTGCAGGCGCTGGTACGTGCAGGCGTGGATACGTGCGGGTGTGGATACGTGCGGGCGCTGGTACGTGCAGGTGTGGATACGTGCAGGTGTGGATACGTGCGGGCGCTGGTACGTGCGGGCGCTGGTACGTGCAGGTGTGGATACGTGCGGGTGTGGATACGTGCGGGTGTGGATACGTGCAGGCGCTGGTACGTGCAGGTGTGGATACGTGCGGGCGCTGGTACGTGCGGGCGCTGGTACGTGCGGGCGTGGATACGTGCGGGCGTGGATACGTGCGGGCGCTGGTACGTGCGGGTGTGGATACGTGCGGGCGCTGGTACGTTCAGGTGTGGATACGTGCGGGTGTGGATACGTGCGGGTGTGGATACGTGCGGGCGCTGGTACGTGCGGGTGTGGATACGTGCGGGCGCTGGTACGTGCAGGTGTGGATACGTGCGGGCGCTGGTACGTGCGGGCGCTGGTACGTGCGGGTGTGGATACGTGCGGGTGTGGATACGTGCAGGCGCTGGTACGTGCGGGTGTGGATACGTGCGGGCGCTGGTACGTGCGGGTGTGGATACGTGCGGGTGTGGATACGTGCGGGTGTGGATACGTGCGGGCGCTGGTACGTGCGGGTGTGGATACGTGCGGGTGTGGATACGTGCGGGCGCTGGTACGTGCGGGCGCTGGTACGTGCGGGTGTGGATACGTGCGGGTGTGGATACGTGCGGGCGCTGGTACGTGCAGGTGTGGATACGTGCGGGTGTGGATACGTGCAGGCGCTGGTACGTGCAGGTGTGGATACGTGCGGGTGTGGATACGTGCGGGTGTGGATACGTGCGGGCGCTGGTACGTGCAGGTGTGGATACGTGCGGGTGTGGATACGTGCGGGTGTGGATACGTGCGGGTGTGGATACGTGCGGGCGCTGGTACGTGCAGGTGTGGATACGTGCAGGCGCTGGTACATGCAGGTGTGGATACGTGCGGGTGTGGATACGTGCGGGTGTGGATACGTGCGGGCGCTGGTACGTGCGGGCGCTGGTACGTGCGGGTGTGGATACGTGCGGGTGTGGATACGTGCAGGCGCTGGTACATGCGGGTGTGGATACGTGCGGGTGTGGATACGTGCGGGTGTGGATACGTGCGGGCGCTGGTACGTGCAGGTGTGGATACGTGCGGGTGTGGATACGTGCGGATGTGGATACGTGAGGGTGTGGATACGTGCAGGTGTGGATACGTGCAGGCGCTGGTACGTGCAGGTGTGGATACGTGCAGGTGTGGATATGTGCGGGTGTGGATACGTGCGGGTGTGGATACGTGCGGGTGTGGATACGTGCGGGCGCTGGTACGTGCAGGTGTGGATACGTGCGGGTGTGGATACGTGCGGGTGTGGATACGTGCGGGCGCTGGTACGTGCGGGTGTGGATACGTGCGGGTGTGGATACGTGCAGGTGTGGATACGTGCAGGTGTGGATACGTGCGGGCGCTGGTACGTGCGGGTGTGGATACGTGCGGGTGTGGATACGTGCGGGTGTGGATATGTGCGGGCGCTGGTACGTGCAGGTGTGGATACGTGCGGGCGCTGGTACGTGCGGGTGTGGATACGTGCGGGTGTGGATACGTGCGGGTGTGGATACGTGCAGGTGTGGATACGTGCGGGCGCTGGTACGTGCGGGTGTGGATACGTGCGGGTGTGGTTACGTGCAGGTGTGGATACGTGCGGGTGTGGATACGTGCGGGTGTGGATACGTGCGGGCGCTGGTACGTGCAGGTGTGGATACGTGCGGGTGTGGATACGTGCGGGCGCTGGTACGTGCGGGTGTGGATACGTGCGGGCGCTGGTACGTGCGGGTGTGGATACGTGCGGCGCTGGTACGTGCGGGTGTGGATACGTGCAGGTGTGGATACGTGCGGGCGCTGGTACGTGCAGGTGTGGATACATGCGGGTGTGGATACGTGCAGGTGTGGATACGTGCAGGTGTGGATACGTGCGGGCGCTGGTACGTGCGGGTGTGGATACGTGCGGGTGTGGATACGTGCGGGCGCTGGTACGTGCAGGTGTGGATACGTGCAGGTGTGGATACGTGCGGGTGTGGATACGTGCAGGTGTGGATACGTGCAGGTGTGGATACGTGCGGGCGCTGGTACGTGCAGGTGTGGATACGTGCAGGCGCTGGTACGTGCAGGTGTGGATACGTGCGGGTGTGGATACGTGCGGGTGTGGATACGTGCAGGTGTGGATACGTGCGGGTGTGGATACGTGCGGGCGCTGGTACGTGCAGGTGTGGATACGTGCGGGTGTGGATACGTGCGGGCGCTGGTACGTGCAGGTGTGGATACGTGCGGGCGCTGGTACGTGCAGGTGTGGATACGTGCAGGTGTGGATACGTGCGGGCGCTGGTACGTGCGGGTGTGGATACGTGCAGGCGCTGGTACGTGCAGGTGTGGATACGTGCAGGTGTGGATACGTGCGGGCGCTGGTACGTGCGGGTGTGGATACGTGCGGCTGTGGATACGTGTGGGTGTGGATACGTGCGGGTGTGGATACGTGCGGGTGTGGATACGTGCGGGCGCTGGTACGTGCAGGTGTGGATACGTGCGGGTGTGGATACGTGCGGGCGCTGGTACGTGCAGGTGTGGATACGTGCGGGTGTGGATACGTGCAGGTGTGGATACGTGCGGGCGCTGGTACGTGCGGGTGTGGATACGTGCGGGTGTGGATACGTGCAGGCGCTGGTACGTGCGGGTGTGGATACGTGCAGGTGTGGATACGTGCGGGTGTGGATACGTGCGGGTGTGGATACGTGCGGGCGCTGGTACGTGCGGGCGCTGGTACGTGCAGGTGTGGATACGTGCGGGTGTGGATACGTGCGGGCGCTGGTACGTGCAGGTGTGGATACGTGCGGGTGTGGATACGTGCGGGCGCTGGTACGTGCGGGTGTGGATACGTGCAGGCGCTGGTACGTGCGGGTGTGGATACGTGCAGGCGCTGGTACGTGCGGGTGTGGATACGTGCAGGTGTGGATACGTGCGGGCGCTGGTACGTGCAGGTGTGGATACGTGCGGGTGTGGATACGTGCGGGTGTGGATACGTGCGGGCGCTGGTACGTGCAGGTGTGGATACGTGCGGGTGTGGATACGTGCGGGCGCTGGTACGTGCAGGTGTGGATACGTGCGGGTGTGGATACGTGCGGGTGTGGATACGTGCGGGCGCTGGTACGTGCGGGTGTGGATACGTGCGGGTGTGGATACGTGCGGGCGCTGGTACGTGCAGGTGTGGATACGTGCGGGTGTGGATACGTGCGGGCGCTGGTACGTGCGGGCGCTGGTACGTGCAGGTGTGGATACGTGCAGGTGTGGATACGTGCGGGTGTGGATACGTGCGGGCGCTGGTACGTGCAGGTGTGGATACGTGCGGGTGTGGATACGTGCGGGCGCTGGTACGTGCAGGTGTGGATACGTGCAGGTGTGGATACGTGCAGGCGCTGGTACGTGCGGGTGTGGATACGTGCGGGTGTGGATACGTGCAGGTGTGGATACGTGCAGGCGCTGGTACGTGCGGGTGTGGATACGTGCGGGCGCTGGTACGTGCGGGTGTGGATACGTGCAGGCGCTGGTACGTGCAGGTGTGGATACGTGCGGGTGTGGATACGTGCGGGCGCTGGTACGTGCGGGTGTGGATACGTGCGGGTGTGGATACGTGCGGGCGCTGGTACGTGCGGGTGTGGATACGTGCGGGTGTGGAAACGTGCGGGCTCTGGTACGTGCGGATGTGGATACGTGCGGGCGCTGGTACGTGCAGGTGTGGATACGTGCGGGCGCTGGTACGTGCGGGTGTGGATACGTGCGGGTGTGGATACATGCGGGCGCTGGTACGTGCGGGTGTGGATACGTGCGGGTGTGGATACGTGCGGGTGTGGATACGTGCGGGTGTGGATACGTGCGGGCGCTGGTACATGCAGGTGTGGATACGTGCAGGTGTGGATACGTGCGGGCGCTGGTACGTGCGGGTGTGGATACGTGCGGGTGTGGATACGTGCGGGCGCTGGTACGTGCGGGCGCTGGTACGTGCGGCGCTGGTACGTGCGGGTGTGGATACGTGCGGGTGTGGATACGTGCAGGTGTGGATACGTGCGGGTGTGGATACGTGCGGGTGTGGATACGTGCGGGCGCTGGTACGTGCGGGTGTGGATACGTGCGGGTGTGGATACGTGCAGGTGTGGATACGTGCAGGTGTGGATACGTGCGGGCGCTGGTACGTGCAGGTGTGGATACGTGCGGGTGTGGATACGTGCAGGTGTGGATACGTGCAGGTGTGGATACGTGCGGGCGCTGGTACGTGCGGGTGTGGATACGTGCGGGTGTGGATACGTGCGGGTGTGGATACGTGCGGGCGCTGGTACGTGCAGGTGTGGATACGTGCGGGTGTGGATACGTGCAGGTGTGGATACGTGCGGGCGCTGGTACGTGCAGGTGTGGATACGTGCGGGTGTGGATACGTGCGGGTGTGGATACGTGCGGGCGCTGGTACGTGCGGGTGTGGATACGTGCGGGTGTGGATACGTGCGGGCGCTGGTACGTGCGGGTGTGGATACGTGCGGGTGTGGATACGTGCGGGCGCTGGTACGTGCAGGTGTGGATACGTGCGGGCGCTGGTACGTGCGGGTGTGGATACGTGCGGGTGTGGATACGTGCAGGTGTGGTACGTGCAGGTGTGGATACGTGCGGGTGTGGATACGTGCGGGTGTGGATACGTGCGGGCGCTGGTACGTGCAGGTGTGGATACGTGCGGGTGTGGATACGTGCGGGTGTGGATACGTGCGGGTGTGGATACGTGCAGGTGTGGATACGTGCGGGCGCTGGTACGTGCAGGTCTGGATACGTGCAGGTGTGGATACGTGCGGGTGTGGATACGTGCGGGCGCTGGTACGTGCAGGTGTGGATACGTGCAGGTGTGGATACGTGCAGGCGCTGGTACGTGCAGGTGTGGATACGTGCGGGCGCTGGTACGTGCGGGTGTGGATACGTGCGGGTGTGGATACGTGCGGGTGTGGATACGTGCGGGTGTGGATACGTGCGGGCGCTGGTACGTGCGGGTGTGGATACGTGCGGGCGCTGGTACGTGCGGGTGTGGATACGTGCGGGTGTGGAAACGTGCGGGCTCTGGTACGTGCGGATGTGGATACGTGCGGGCGCTGGTACGTGCAGGTGTGGATACGTGCGGGCGCTGGTACGTGCGGGTGTGGATACGTGCGGGTGTGGATACGTGCGGGCGCTGGTACGTGCGGGTGTGGATACGTGCGGGTGTGGATACGTGCGGGTGTGGATACGTGCGGGCGCTGGTACATGCAGGTGTGGATACGTGCAGGTGTGGATACGTGCGGGCGCTGGTACGTGCGGGTGTGGATACGTGCGGGTGTGGATACGTGCGGGCGCTGGTACGTGCGGGCGCTGGTACGTGCGGCGCTGGTACGTGCGGGTGTGGATACGTGCGGGTGTGGATACGTGCGGGTGTGGATACGTGCGGGCGCTGGTACGTGCGGGTGTGGATACGTGCGGGTGTGGATACGTGCAGGTGTGGATACGTGCAGGTGTGGATACGTGCGGGCGCTGGTACGTGCGGGTGTGGATACGTGCGGGTGTGGATACGTGCAGGTGTGGATACGTGCAGGTGTGGATACGTGCGGGCGCTGGTACGTGCGGGTGTGGATACGTGCGGGTGTGGATACGTGCGGGTGTGGATACGTGCGGGCGCTGGTACGTGCAGGTGTGGATACGTGCGGGTGTGGATACGTGCAGGTGTGGATACGTGCGGGCGCTGGTACGTGCAGGTGTGGATACGTGCGGGTGTGGATACGTGCGGGTGTGGATACGTGCGGGCGCTGGTACGTGCGGGTGTGGATACGTGCGGGTGTGGATACGTGCGGGCGCTGGTACGTGCGGGTGTGGATACGTGCGGGTGTGGATACGTGCGGGCGCTGGTACGTGCAGGTGTGGATACGTGCGGGCGCTGGTACGTGCGGGTGTGGATACGTGCGGGTGTGGATACGTGTAGGTGTGGTTACGTGCAGGTGTGGATACGTGCAGGTGTGGTACGTGCAGGTGTGGATACGTGCGGGTGTGGATACGTGCGGGTGTGGATACGTGCGGGCGCTGGTACGTGCAGGTGTGGATACGTGCGGGTGTGGATACGTGCGGGTGTGGATACGTGCGGGTGTGGATACGTGCAGGTGTGGATACGTGCGGGCGCTGGTACGTGCAGGTCTGGATACGTGCAGGTGTGGATACGTGCGGGTGTGGATACGTGCGGGCGCTGGTACGTGCAGGTGTGGATACGTGCAGGTGTGGATACGTGCAGGCGCTGGTACGTGCAGGTGTGGATACGTGCGGGCGCTGGTACGTGCGGGTGTGGATACGTGCGGGTGTGGATACGTGCGGGTGTGGATACGTGCAGGCGCTGGTACGTGCGGGTGTGGATACGTGCAGGTGTGGATACGTGCAGGCGCTGGTACGTGCAGGTGTGGATACGTGCGGGCGCTGGTACGTGCAGGTGTGGATACGTGCGGGCGCTGGTACGTGCGGGTGTGGATACGTGCGGGTGTGGATACGTGCGGGCGTGGATACGTGCGGGCGTGGATACGTGCAGGTGTGGTTACGTGCAGGTGTGGATACGTGCAGGTGTGGATACGTGCGGGTGTGGATACGTGCGGGCGCTGGTACGTGCAGGTGTGGATACGTGCAGGTGTGGATACGTGCAGGCGCTGGTACGTGCAGGTGTGGATACGTGCAGGTGTGGATACGTGCAGGTGTGGATACGTGCAGGCGCTGGTACGTGCAGGTGTGGATACGTGCAGGTGTGGATACGTGCGGGTGTGGATACGTGCGGGCGCTGGTACGTGCGGGCGCTGGTACGTGCGGGTGTGGATACGTGCGGGTGTTGATACGTGCAGGTGTGGATACGTGCAGGCGCTGGTACGTGCAGGTGTGGATACGTGCAGGTGTGGATACGTGCGGGCGCTGGTACGTGCAGGTGTGGATACGTGCAGGTGTGGATACGTGCGGGCGCTGGTACATGCAGGTGTGGATACGTGCGGGTGTGGATACGTGCGGGTGTGGATACGTGCGGGCGCTGGTACGTGCAGGTGTGGATACGTGCAGGCGCTGGTACGTGCGGGTGTGGATACGTGCGGGCGCTGGTACGTGCGGGTGTGGATACGTGCAGGCGCTGGTACGTGCAGGTGTGGATACGTGCGGGTGTGGATACGTGCGGGCGCTGGTACATGCAGGTGTGGATACGTGCAGGTGTGGATACGTGCGGGTGTGGATACGTGCGGGTGTGGATACGTGCGGGCGCTGGTACGTGCGGGTGTGGATACGTGCGGGTGTGGATACGTGCGGGCGCTGGTACGTGCGGGTGTGGATACGTGCAGGCGCTGGTACGTGCAGGTGTGGATACGTGCGGGTGTGGATACGTGCGGGCGCTGGTACATGCAGGTGTGGATACGTGCAGGTGTGGATACGTGCGGGCGCTGGTACGTGCGGGTGTGGATACGTGCGGGTGTGGATACGTGCGGGCGCTGGTACGTGCAGGTGTGGATACGTGCGGGTGTGGATACGTGCGGGTGTGGATACGTGCGGGCGCTGGTACGTGCGGGTGTGGATACGTGCGGGTGTGGATACGTGCGGGCGCTGGTACGTGCGGGTGTGGATACGTGCAGGTGTGGATACGTGCAGGTGTGGATACGTGCGGGCGCTGGTACGTGCGGGTGTGGATACGTGCGGGCGCTGGTACGTGCAGGTGTGGATACGTGCGGGCGCTGGTACGTGCGGGTGTGGATACGTGCGGGTGTGGATACGTGCGGGCGCTGGTACGTGCAGGTGTGGATACGTGCAGGTGTGGATACGTGCGGGTGTGGATACGTGCGGGTGTGGATACGTGCGGGCGCTGGTACGTGCAGGTGTGGATACGTGCGGGCGCTGGTATGTGCGGGTGTGGATACGTGCAGGTGTGGATACGTGCGGGCGCTGGTACGTGCAGGTGTGGATACGTGCGGGCGCTGGTACGTGCGGGTCTGGATACGTGCAGGCGCTGGTACGTGCGGGTGTGGATACGTGCGGGCGCTGGTACGTGCAGGTGTGGATACGTGCGGGTGTGGATACGTGCGGGTGTGGATACGTGCGGGCGCTGGTACGTGCAGGTGTGGATACGTGCGGGTGTGGATACGTGCGGGCGCTGGTACGTGCGGGCGCTGGTACGTGCGGGTGTGGATACGTGCGGGTGTGGATACGTGCAGGCGCTGGTACGTGCGGGTGTGGATACGTGCGGGTGTGGATACGTGCGGGCGTGGATACGTGCGGGCGCTGGTACGTGCAGGTGTGGATACGTGCGGGTGTGGATACGTGCGGGCGCTGGTACATGCAGGTGTGGATACGTGCGGGTGTGGATACGTGCGGGCGTGGATACGTGCGGGCGCTGGTACGTGCAGGTGTGGATACGTGCGGGTGTGGATACGTGCAGGCGCTGGTACGTGCAGGTGTGGATACGTGCGGGTGTGGATACGTGCGGGCGCTGGTACATGCAGGTGTGGATACGTGCGGGCGTGGATACGTGCGGGCGTGGATACGTGCGGGCGCTGGTACGTGCAGGTGTGGATACGTGCGGGTGTGGATACGTGCGGGCGCTGGTACATGCAGGTGTGGATACGTGCGGGTGTGGATACGTGCAGGTGTGGATACGTGCGGGCGCTGGTACGTGCGGGCGTGGATACGTGCGGGTGTGGATACGTGCAGGTGTGGATACGTGCGGGCGCTGGTACGTGCAGGTGTGGATACGTGCGGGTGTGGATACGTGCGGGCGCTGGTACGTGCAGGTGTGGATACGTGCAGGTGTGGATACGTGCGGGCGCTGGTACGTGCAGGCGTGGATACGTGCGGGTGTGGATACGTGCGGGCGCTGGTACGTGCAGGTGTGGATACGTGCAGGTGTGGATACGTGCGGGCGCTGGTACGTGCGGGCGCTGGTACGTGCAGGTGTGGATACGTGCGGGTGTGGATACGTGCGGGTGTGGATACGTGCAGGCGCTGGTACGTGCAGGTGTGGATACGTGCAGGCGCTGGTACGTGCAGGCGTGGATACGTGCGGGTGTGGATACGTGCGGGCGCTGGTACGTGCAGGTGTGGATACGTGCAGGTGTGGATACGTGCGGGTGTGGTTACGTGCAGGTGTGGATACGTGCGGGCGCTGGTACGTGCGGGTGTGGATACGTGCAGGTGTGGATACGTGCGGGTGTGGATACGTGCGGGCGCTGGTACGTGCGGGTGTGGATACGTGCGGGTGTGGTTACGTGCAGGTGTGGATACGTGCAGGTGTGGATATGTGCGGGCGCTGGTACGTGCAGGTGTGGATACGTGCGGGCGCTGGTACGTGCGGGTGTGGATACGTGCAGGTGTGGATACGTGCAGGTGTGGATACGTGCGGGCGCTGGTACGTGCAGGTGTGGATACGTGAGGGTGTGGATACGTGCAGGTGTGGATACGTGCGGGTGTGGATACGTGCGGGCGCTGGTACGTGCAGGCGCTGGTACGTGCGGGTGTGGATACGTGCAGGCGCTGGTACGTGCAGGTGTGGTACGTGCAGGTGTGGATACGTGCAGGTGTGGATACGTGCGGGTGTGGATACGTGCGGGCGCTGGTACGTGCGGGTGTGGATACGTGCGGGTGTGGATACGTGCGGGCGCTGGTACGTGCAGGTGTGGATACGTGCGGGTGTGGATACATGCGGGCGCTGGTATGTGCGGCGCTGGTACGTGCAGGTGTGGATACGTGCGGGTGTGGATACGTGCGGGTGTGGATACGTGCGGGCGCTGGTACGTGCGGGTGTGGATACGTGCGGGTGTGGATACGTGCGGGTGTGGATACGTGCGGGCGCTGGTACGTGCAGGTGTGGATACGTGCAGGTGTGGATACGTGCGGGCGCTGGTACGTGCGGGCGCTGGTACGTGCAGGTGTGGATACGTGCGGGTGTGGATACGTGCGGGTGTGGATACGTGCAGGTGTGGATACGTGCAGGCGCTGGTACGTGCAGGTGTGGATACGTGCGGGTGTGGATACGTGCGGGTGTGGATACGTGCGGGCGCTGGTACGTGCGGGCGCTGGTACGTGCGGGTGTGGATACGTGCGGGTGTGGATACGTGCGGGCGCTGGTACGTGCGGGCGCTGGTACGTGCGGGTGTGGATACGTGCGGGCGCTGGTACGTGCGGGTGTGGATACGTGCAGGCACTGGTACGTGCGGGTGTGGATACGTGCGGGCGCTGGTACGTGCAGGTGTGGATACGTGCAGGCGCTGGTACGTGCGGGTGTGGATACGTGCGGGCGCTGGTACGTGCGGGTGTGGATACGTGCGGGCGCTGGTACGTGCGGGTGTGGATACGTGCGGGTGTGGATACGTGCGGGTGTGGATACGTGCAGGCGCTGGTACGTGCGGGTGTGGATACGTGCGGGTGTGGATACGTGCGGGCGCTGGTACGTGCGGGTGTGGATACGTGCGGGCGCTGGTACGTGCGGGTGTGGATACGTGCGGGCGCTGGTACGTGCAGGTGTGGATACGTGCGGGTGTGGATACGTGCGGGTGTGGATACGTGCAGGCGCTGGTACGTGCGGGTGTGGATACGTGCGGGTGTGGATACGTGCAGGTGTGGATACGTGCAGGTGTGGATACGTGCAGGCGCTGGTACGTGCAGGTGTGGATACGTGCGGGTGTGGATACGTGCGGGCGCTGGTACGTGCGGGCGCTGGTACGTGCAGGTGTGGATACGTGCGGGTGTGGATACGTGCGGGTGTGGATACGTGCGGGCGCTGGTACGTGCAGGTGTGGATACGTGCGGGTGTGGATACGTGCGGGTGTGGATACGTGCAGGCGCTGGTACGTGCAGGTGTGGATACGTGCGGGTGTGGATACGTGCGGGTGTGGATACGTGCAGGCGCTGGTACGTGCAGGTGTGGATACGTGCGGGTGTGGATACGTGCGGGCGCTGGTACGTGCGGGCGCTGGTACGTGCAGGTGTGGATACGTGCGGGTGTGGATACGTGCGGGCGCTGGTACGTGCGGGTGTGGATACGTGCGGGCGCTGGTACGTGCGGGTGTGGATACGTGCAGGCGCTGGTACGTGCAGGTGGATACGTGCGGGCGCTGGTACGTGCGGGTGTGGATACGTGCGGGTGTGGATACGTGCGGGTGTGGATACGTGCAGGCGCTGGTACGTGCAGGTGTGGATACGTGCAGGCGCTGGTACGTGCGGGTGTGGATACGTGCGGGTGTGGATACGTGCGGGTGTGGATACGTGCAGGCGCTGGTACGTGCGGGTGTGGATACGTGCGGGTGTGGATACGTGCGGGCGCTGGTACGTGCGGGTGTGGATACGTGCGGGCGCTGGTACGTGCGGGCGCTGGTACGTGCAGGTGTGGATACGTGCGGGTGTGGATACGTGCGGGCGCTGGTACGTGCGGGTGTGGATACGTGCGGGTGTGGATACGTGCAGGTGTGGATACGTGCGGGCGCTGGTACGTGCAGGTGTGGATACGTGCGGGTGTGGATACGTGCGGGTGTGGATACGTGCGGGCGCTGGTACGTGCGGGCGCTGGTACGTGCGGGTGTGGATACGTGCGGGCGCTGGTACGTGCGGGCGCTGGTACGTGCGGGTGTGGATACGTGCAGGTGTGGATACGTGCAGGTGTAGATACGTGCGGGCGCTGGTACGTGCGGGTGTGGATACGTGCAGGTGTGGATACGTGCGGGCGCTGGTACGTGCAGGCGCTGGTACGTGCAGGTGTGGATACGTGCGGGTGTGGATACGTGCGGGCGCTGGTACGTGCGGGCGCTGGTACGTGCAGGCGCGGATACATTGCCGATGTGAGGCGTGTTGTTGTTGTTAAGTGTGAGGTTGTTACTGTGGCACCCCCTGTGCGTGACCTCGCTCCTGTAGGTGGTTTCATCAGGGTTGCTGATAAGACGGATGACTGTGATGTCATCAGCAGACTGTGATGATGCAGCTGGCCACACAGTCGTGTAAACAGACCAGTGGTTCTCAAACTTTTTGCACCAAGTACCACCCCTGATCAAACCAAAGCATCCAAGTACCACCTACAAGACGTCTTCTCACAGGAACCCCAGAAATTCTCAATGACCAAGATGGGCGCGCCTGCGTGCACACACTCACATACACAGATAAATATTATTATAATAAACTTTATTTGATATAGCGCCTTTAAAGGTGGCTTCTCAAAGCACTTTACAGAACGACAACAGGAACAACAACAATTAGAAACAATAAAAAAGCACCCTTTCAGTGAGGGGGTGAGCCTGTTTAGTCGAGCAAAGCAGATGCGAGGTCACTGGTCGAGCCTTGATACAACTCACAACAGGGTCGAACAGATTCTGAATCCTCGGGCAGTTCCCCGACGCCAAGCGCTGGCGCTGGCTGCTGCAGTTCATATCTGGAGCAACCTCTCCAGCTCGTGCGACTGCTCCGCTGGGTTCGGCTCGTCATCGCTCTGGCACCGTCTGTACAAACTCCGACGCGTTTCATCCAGCCGATGCCGTTCTCTGCGACTCATCCATCCAGAAGCTGAAATACGTGCTCTCCTGTAGCTCCTGTTGGCAGCGGCTGACAGAACGGAAAGTCCCTCACACTCGTATCGCACGTCCACGAGCGAGCTGGCCGGATCGACGACATGTACAGACTCACCTCACTGCAGTGGAAAGCATCTGCTCATCTTAACGCGCTCTACCAGCGCACTTTTGACATCATCCGCCATCTCAATAATTCCACGCACACACACACACGCACGCACGCACGCACACCGGCTCCTTTGCCAGCGGTGAACAAAGTGCTTCACGAGCAGTGCGGGGCTCACCTGCTTTGACGACCCGGAGTCCGTCTCCGAAACACGGAGACGCTCGGTGTGTTTTTCTCACATTAACCTAGAACAGTCCTGAACTGGTTTCCTGTCGTCTCTCACGCTTTCCTGCGCTCACGAGATGGCCAGCGTTTCCTGCGTCCACAGCAGTGGCGCTGTCCCATCACGCACCTTCGCCCGCCTCCCTGTCTGCTGGAGGCGCTGTTTTTAAACGCAGTTGGCCACTCGTGTCCGTAGCACGCATTCCTCTACAAGGGCGTGGCATGACACTTGTAGGAGCTCTGTGCCCTCTCGGGTATTAGTGCGCGCCGTGTCCTGGGCTGCATAGTCAACACAAACTCGTTTGATTAAAGAGAACATGCTGTGCGAAAACCCGTCCCGATCTGTCCGGGCGCACAACCACGCTCCGGGTCACCTGGCGCCCCGCCTGGGGGCGCTGCGTCCGCGTTCGGGAACCACAGCAATGGGGAACCCAGCCCTGTGCTCTGTTCCCAGTCCTCCCCGGCTGGGGACTGGAAGTCCGGGACACAGGACCACCAGCTTCCTGGCACAGCTGTCGCAGGCTGAGCTGAAGTCAAGGAACAGCATCCTCTTGCCCAGGGGCTCGAGACTGGGGTCACAGCCAGGGAGACAGCGTCGTCCACTGACCTGGTGTTCCTATAAGCAAACTGCAGGGGGTCCGGGGGGCCGGGACAGTACTGGCGAGGTGTCCTATCAGTTTCTTCACTGGATGGGAGTCATCCAGACAGCACACCTGGACTTCAGGCACGGCCCTCCTGAAGCACAGTGGGACAGGAGACGGGGACAGGGACAGCCCCTCCGAAGCCCCTCCTCCTCACTGGGCTCGCTGTGTGTTTTGTGCGAAGGGTCCGCGTTGCGTAGCTGGTCAGGCAGTGACTCCCCAGCTGTTGCTGTAACACCCTCTTGTCTGTTGTAAGGAGTGGTGGTCCCCCCGGCCGTCCCAGAGGCGCCCTGTGACCCTCTCCAGGTCGAACCCGGCTGTCCGGTACAGCCCGGGTCTCCACAGCCCTGTCAAAGCTCCTTCAGCTTTGACAGGGGTCTGACTTCATTCTGTCAGTCGGGACACAGATATCATCGCAGTGTTTGACATGCTGTCACCGTCCCCGTCTGAGGCTGAGGCTCTGATCCTGGTCCAGCTCCCCCAGGCCTGTCTCTGGACACACAGTCTCTGACCTCTGCCCTCTGACCTCAGGCCCTGCAGAGCTGGACCGGGATCACAGCCTCAGGCCTGGGGCTCTCTGAGCACAGTCTCTCTGCCCTCTGACCTCAGGCCCTGCGGAGCTGGACCGGGATCACAGCCTCAGGCCTGTCTCTAGACACACAGTCTCTCTGACCTCTGACCTCAGGCCCTGCGGAGCTGGACCGGGATCACAGCCTCAGGCCTGGGGCTCTCTGAGCACAGTCTCTCTGACCTCTGACCTCAGGCCTGGGGCTCTCTGAGCACAGTCTCTCTGACCTCTGACCTCAGGCCCTGCGGAGCTGGACCAGGATCACAGCCTCAGGCCTGGGGCTCTCTGAGCACAGTCTCTCTGACCTCTGACCTCAGGCCCTGCGGAGCTGGACCGGGATCACAGCCTCAGGCCTGGGGCTCTCTGAGCACAGTCTCTCTGACCTCTGACCTCAGGCCTGGGGCTCGCAGAGCACAGTCTCTCTGCCCTCTGACCTCAGGCCCTGCGGAGCTGGACCGGGATCACAGCCTCAGGCCTGGGGCTCTCTGAGCACAGTCTCTCTGACCTCTGACCTCAGGCCTGGGGCTCTCTGAGCACAGTCTCTCTGCCCTCTGACCTCAGGCCCTGCGGAGCTGGACCAGGATCACAGCCTCAGGCCTGAGGCTCTCTGAGCACAGTCTCTCTGCCCTCTGACCTCAGGCCCTGCGGAGCTGGACCGGGATCACAGCCTCAGGCCTGGGGCTCTCTGAGCACAGTCTCTCTGACCTCTGACCTCAGGCCCTGCGGAGCTGGACCAGGATCACAGCCTCAGGCCTGGGGCTCTCTGAGCACAGTCTCTCTGACCTCTGACCTCAGGCCTGGGGCTCTCTGAGCACAGTCTCTCTGCCCTCTGACCTCAGGCCCGGGGCTCTCTGAGCACAGTCTCTCTGACCTCTGACCTCAGGCCTGGGGCTCTCTGAGCACAGTCTCTCTGACCTCTGACCTCAGGCCCTGCGGAGCTGGACCAGGATCACAGCCTCAGGCCTGGGGCTCTCTGAGCACAGTCTCTCTGACCTCTGACCTCAGGCCTGGGGCTCTCTGAGCACAGTCTCTCTGCCCTCTGACCTCAGGCCCGGGGCTCTCTGAGCACAGTCTCTCTGACCTCTGACCTCAGGCCTGGGGCTCTCTGAGCACAGTCTCTCTGACCTCTGACCTCAGGCCTGGGGCTCTCTGAGCACAGTCTCTCTGCCCTCTGACCTCAGGCCCTGCGGAGCTGGACCGGGATTACAGCCTCAGGCCTGGGGCTCTCTGAGCACAGTCTCTCTGACCTCTGACCTCAGGCCTGGGGCTCTCTGAGCACAGTCTCTCTGCCCTCTGACCTCAGGCCCGGGGCTCTCTGAGCACAGTCTCTCTGCCCTCTGACCTCAGGCCCTGCGGAGCTGGACCAGGATCACAGCCTCAGGCCTGGGGCTCTGAGCACAGTCTCTCTGACCTCTGACCTCAGGCCTGGGGCTCTCTGAGCACAGTCTCTCTGACCTCTGACCTCAGGCCCTGCGGAGCTGGACCGGGATCACAGCCTCAGGCCTGGGGCTCTCTGAGCACAGTCTCTCTGACCTCTGCCCTCAGGCCCTGCGGAGCTGGACCGGGATCACAGCCTCAGGCCTGGGGCTCTCTGAGCACAGTCTCTCTGCCCTCTGACCTCAGGCCCTGCGGAGCTGGACCGGGATCACAGCCTCAGGCCTGGGGCTCTCTGAGCACAGTCTCTCTGACCTCTGACCTCAGGCCCTGCGGAGCTGGACCGGGATCACAGCCTCAGGCCTGGGGCTCTCTGAGCACAGTCTCTCTGCCCTCTGACCTCAGGCCCTGCGGAGCTGGACCAGGATCACAGCCTCAGGCCTGGGGCTCTCTGAGCACAGTCTCTCTGACCTCTGACCTCAGGCCCTGCGGAGCTGGACCAGGATCACAGCCTCAGGCCTGGGGCTCTCTGAGCACAGTCTCTCTGCCCTCTGACCTCAGGCCCGGGGCTCTCTGAGCACAGTCACTCTGCCCTCTGACCTCAGGCCCTGCGGAGCTGGACCGGGATCACAGCCTCAGGCCTGGGGCTCTCTGAGCACAGTCTCTCTGACCTCTGACCTCAGGCCCTGCGGAGCTGGACCGGGATCACAGCCTCAGGCCTGGGGCTCTCTGAGCACAGTCTCTCTGACCTCTGACCTCAGGCCCTGCGGAGCTGGACCGGGATCACAGCCTCAGGCCTGGGGCTCTCTGAGCACAGTCTCTCTGACCTCTGACCTCAGGCCCTGCGGAGCTGGACCGGGATCACAGCCTCAGGCCTGGGGCTCTCTGAGCACAGTCTCTCTGACCTCTGACCTCAGGCCCTGCGGAGCTGGACCGGGATCACAGCCTCAGGCCTGGGGCTCTCTGAGCACAGTCTCTCTGCCCTCTGACCTCAGGCCCTGCGGAGCTGGACCGGGATCACAGCCTCAGGCCTGGGGCTCTCTGAGCACAGTCTCTCTGACCTCTGACCTCAAGCCTGGGGCTCTCTGAGCACAGTCTCTCTGCCCTCTGACCTCAGGCCCTGCGGAGCTGGACCGGGATCACAGCCTCAGGCCTGGGGCTCTCTGAGCACAGTCTCTCTGACCTCTGACCTCAGGCCTGGGGCTCTCTGAGCACAGTCTCTCTGCCCTCTGACCTCAGGCCCTGCGGAGCTGGACCGGAGCCCTCAGACTGGACCAGGATCACAGCCTCAGCCCGCTCCCCGCTGGGGAAACTGTTCCTCCTCGCGTGTCCAGACAGCTGCACCAGTCCTGCAGGTGTGTTAGAGTGCACTGACTGGGGTATGCTCCACAAGGCAGCCACCCAGGGGGGGCAGAAGGCTCTAGGTCCAGTGGGACAGGTGCTGGCACCCCGACACTCGCAGCACAACTCAGAACTCTTCCTCACCAGCAACCATGGCTGAACAGTGAGGTCCACACCCTCATCGAAGCAAAGGAACACAGCTGGCAATAAACCAGAACTCCTGGCAGTCAGGCTCAATCTGTTAAACACGCAGAAAACACGCTCAAACACGGATCGGAGGAACACTTCAGCACTACTGGGGCGAGGTACACAGGCCCTCGCACACATCCGTGCACCTGCCCATGATGCCTCCCTGCCCACCGAGCTCCACGCCCCCGCCGCTCAGTTTGAAGCCAGCAGCACAGAAGCAGCCCTCAGCGCGGCCCCCTCCGCCGCTGGCTGCAGGCGAGGCGAGGAGCTCTGAGCTCGGAGTGGACTCCCGCAAGGCTGCAGGACATCGGCTGGCGGGGGCGTTCACAGACATTGTCAACATGTCTCTGGCCCGAGCCGTAGTCCCCACCTGCCTCAAGACAACCGCCATCATCCCAGGAGCGAGGAAGACCCCAGCGACATGTCTTCATGACTGCTAACCGGGGGCACTAAGCCCTGTCATCAGGAAGTGCTTCCAGAGGCTGGTCATGGGGCACGTTAAGGACACCAGTCCAGACACACTGGACCCGTACCCATTCACCTCCCGGCCCAACAGATCCACAGGTGACGCAGTCTCCACTGCCACACCCACGGCCCTGTCCCATCTGGACACACAGAACACGTACACAAGACTATTCATCCACTTCAGCTCGGCTTTTAACACCATCATCCCAGAGAAACTAGTCAGGCAACGCAGTGCGCTGGTCTCGCCACCACCCTCTGCAACCGGAGCCTGGACTTCCTGACGGGCAGACCTCAGGCGGTCAGGCTTGGGAACCACACCTCCGGCACACTCACTCTGAACACTGGGGTCCCCCAGGGGTGTGTGCTTAGTCCATTGCTCGACTCCCTCTACACCCACGACTGCAAGGCCGAACGACACCAACCCCATCAGCAGGTTTGCCGATGGCACCGCGGTTGTGGGTCTGATCACAGACAGTGATGAGAGGGCCTACAGGGAGGAGGTCATCGCCTTACAGCGTGGTGTGATGACAACAACCTCACCCTCAACGTCAGCAGAGCCAAGGAGCTGATCGGTGACCTCAGGAAACTCCAAACCGGACATGCCCCTATCCACATCAACAGGACTGAAGTGGAAAGGGTCAGTAACTCCAGATTCCTTGGCGTCCATATCACCGAGGACCTCACATGGTCTCAACGCCACCTGTCCGATCAAGAAAGCGCAGCAGCGCCTGTACTTCCTCAGACGGCTGATACGGTATCCGCGGGATTCGAACCGGCAACCTCCCAGCCACAGGCACAGGTCCGGAGTCACAGAGCCAGCGCTGTGCCCCACAACATTACCTGCGGTCTTTCTTCTCCCACACAACTGTACTGTTTTTCGTACACTTTCTGTCTGCGAGCCAGCGAGACCGCCAGCGGTGATGCCCCAGACCAGACACAGCCACGAGCCCAGACACCCTGCCGCTGTGCGGTTCAGAAAGCAACTTCACTTTATTTTTATATTTTTTTGCAAGTGCTGTACAAAGCGAGGGCGCTAAATGTTAGCGTTTGTTTCGGTGTACAAAAATCTGAAAAATAAAAAAAAATAAAGCCACAGGAGTTCAGGGTCGTAAAAATTAAAAGAAAACGAACGCCGTCCACAGCGCTGGGCTGTCCCCCCCAACACAGCCCAGGAACCCCAAAACCTCCAGGAGTCCACAGTAACTCCAGCCTGTTCAGAACCGAACCATTGTGTCCAAAGGGAAAAAATTTAAGAAGGAAAAACATAATTACACTATTAGAAATCAGATTTTACACTTGTTTTACTATACAAACCTTATAGTTATATATATACACACATACATAAACACCTTTCAATATCCTCTCCCCAAGACTGAGCAGATCTATTCAGCAGTGCCTCCAAAATCCAGCCCTGATCTCTATTACTGTCCCACACAGAGACACAGCTCTCTTACAGCCCTGATCTCTATTACTGTCACACAGAGACACAGCTCTCTTACAGCACTGATCTCTATTACTGTCCCACACAGAGACAGCTCTCTTACAGCACTGATCTCTATTACTGTCACACAGAGACACAGCTCTCTTACAGCACTGATCTCTATTACTGTCCCACACAGAGACACAGCTCTCTTACAGCACTGATCTCTATTACTGTCCCACACAGAGACACAGCTCTTTTACAGCACTGATCTCTATTACTGTCACACAGAGACACAGCTCTCTTACAGCACTGATCTCTATTACTGTCCCACACAGAGACAGCTCTCTTACAGCACTGATCTCTATTACTGTCACTCAGAGACACAGCTCTCTTACAGCACTGATCTCTATTACTGTCCCACACAGAGACACAGCTCTCTTACAGCCCTGATCTCTATTACTGTCACACATAGAGA
This sequence comes from Atractosteus spatula, assembly GCF_055471065.1. NCBI lineage: Eukaryota > Metazoa > Chordata > Actinopteri > Semionotiformes > Lepisosteidae > Atractosteus > Atractosteus spatula. The sequence continues at coordinate 274,373 of NW_028296861.1, forward strand.
CACAGCTTTTACAGCACTGATCTCTATTACTGTCCCACACAGAGACACAGCTCTTTTACAGCACTGATCTCTATTACTGTCCCACACAGAGACACAGCTCTTTTACAGCACTGATCTCTATTAGTGTCCCACACAGAGACACAGCTCTCTTACAGCACTGATCTCTATTACTGTCCCACACAGAGACACAGCTCTCTTACAGCACTGATCTCTATTACTGTCACACAGAGACACAGCTCTCTTATAGCAATGATCTCTATTACTGTCCCACACAGAGACACAGCTCTCTTACAGCACTGATCTCTATTACTGTCCCACACAGAGACACAGCTCTTTTACAGCACTGATCTCTATTAGTGTCCCACACAGAGACACAGCTCTCTTACAGCACTGATCTCTATTACTGTCCCACACAGAGACACAGCTCTTTTACAGCACTGATCTCTATTACTGTCACATACAGAAACAGAGAAAGGGAACTCTTCATTCTTCGACCTGCATTTGGGGGGTCATGAGGTCAGACAGGAGCTCTGGCCCTGCTGGGGAGACATCAGATCACAGAGGAAGTCCTCCGGGTGTCAACTTGACCCTTGACCCCTGGAAGGACTCAAGTCGACACCCACGAACACTCCTCAGAGCTGCGCGGAGGAGGGACAGCGCCACCTGCTGGCCAGTCTGTGACTACTGCTCAAGCTCAGGGAGAGGGGCCAATACACACACACACACCAGACACACAGCGCTCCGACAGCCAGGCGTTAGGAAGGAACAGCCGGGCAGCCGACAGCAGTGGATCTCCTGCAGGGAGAGAGAGAGACAGATTCACACGCTGGAAGACAAACACCTCCACCTCCCTCGACACGGCGCCACACACTGCAGTCTGGACGGATTCGGACAGTTGTGTTGTTTTGGCTCTGCACTCCAGCACACTGGATTTGAAATGAAACAGTGACGATGAGGTTCAAGTGCAGAAGGTCGGCTTTCATTTGAGAGTATTGACGTCTGTATTGGGTGAAACGGGACTCACAGCCCTTTTTATACGTATTTCTGAGGCCCAAAGTAATTGGACACTTTAACATCAAATAAAATTGTCATGTTGAATACTTGGCTGCCAACCCCGTCACAGCCTGAGGAACAGACAGTGAGCCTGTCTCTCAATAATAATAATACAGTGTGATCTCCTGTCCCAGCCTGAGGAACAGACAGTGAGCCTGTCTCTCAATAATAATAATACAGTGTGATCTCCTGTCCCAGCCTGAGGAACAGACAGTGAGCCTGTCTCTCAATAATAATAATACAGTGTGATCTCCTGTCCCAGCCTGAGGAACAGACAGTGAGCCTGTCTCTCAATAAGAATAATACAGTGTGTGATCTCCTGTCCCAGCCTGAGGAACAGACAGTGAGCCTGTCTCTCAATAATAATAATACAGTGTGTGATCTCCTGTCCCAGCCTGAGGAACACTGAGCCTGTCTCTCAATAATGCTCCAGCTGCCTACAGTTTATGTCAATATTTTATAATATGTCTTTGTTGTAAATGTCTGTAATATGTCTGTAGATTTTATTTTACTTTTATTTTTAGTTTTGTTACATGTTAATTTTTATTATTTTTATTTACTTTGGGAACACTGATTGAACCCATCGGTCATGCTAATAAAGCACCTTGAACTGAGACAGAGAGAGACAGAGAGAGACTCACTCCATGCTGTCCTCCAGCTGGTGCACAGTGTTCTTGTCCAGGTAGCGACAGAACAGCGACAGCAGGTTAGAGGGCAGCAGCAGCGGCTCAACCAGGGAGCACTGAGACAGCTGGTGAGCTACCTGGAACACTGTGTCTGTCCTGAGAGGGATTAATACATTAGAGTCCATCAACACTGCACTGGGAGAGAGGGGTTAATACAGACACACTGACTGGACACTCCAGTACATTAACACTGCACTGAGAGAGAGAGGGGTTAATACACACACACTGACTGGACACTCCAGTACATTAACACTGCACTGAGAGAGAGAGGGGTTCATACAGACACACTGACTGGACACTCCAGTACATTAACACTGCACTGAGAGAGAGAGGGGTTCATACAGACACACTGACTGGACACTCCAGTACATTAACACTGCACTGAGAGAGAGAGGGGTTAATACACACACACTGACTGGACACTCCAGTACATTAACACTGCACTGAGAGAGAGAGGGGTTAATACAGACACTGACTGGACACTCCAGTACATTAACACTGCACTGAGAGAGAGAGAGGGGGGTTAATACAGACACTGACTGGACACTACAGAGATGAAGTGGTCACTTTGTCTGTATTGTATACACTAACCAGATCTCGAAGTCTCCAATGCTGGGCTCCATGGGGGTGTTGGAGGAGAGGAGTCTCTCCCCCTGAGACAGCAGAGCATAAAGCAATGAGATCCCAAACTGAGAGAGAAGGAGAGAGGGGTTGGTCACAAGAGGCACAGCAGGGACTCACGCAGGCAAGCAGAGCCACATGCTGACCTTGTTCTGACAGGCCAGAGACAGACGCGTGTCTTTGCAGTCTGGAAGTGCAGCAGTGAAACTCTTCAGGACACCAATCAGCTGAGTGAAGGTCAGCCCCCCAATCACAACACACAGAGCTGGGTACAGCACAGGGAGAGACTGAGAGAGAGAGGGGTTAATACACACACACTGACTGGACACTCCAGTACATTAACACTGCACTGAGAGAGAGAGGGGTTAATACAGACACACTGACTGGACACTCCAGTACATTAACACTGCACTGAGAGAGAGAGGGGTTAATACAGACACACTGACTGGACACTCCAGTACATTAACACTGCACTGAGAGAGAGAGATTGGTTAATACACACACACTGACTGGACACTGCACCTCGTCCACTCCAGGGGTGTCGCGGGCCATGAGCACAGGAAGGTGTGTGGTCACGGCGGTCAGTATCAGCAGCGCAGACTCGTGGGACAGGAAGGGTAGGAGTCTGGCCACCAGTCGCTTGCCCTTGGCGACGAGCAGGTAGGGCAGGAACTCGTCCCGGGACTCCCTGTGGACAGGACAGGACAGGAGCCAGCCCGTCAGCTGCAGACCGCGGGTCCGGGCTCAGGGGGCGGGTGGCGCAGTACCACACTCACACCGACAGGGGGCGCTGCAGCCTCTCACAGATCTTCATGACCCGGAGCGTCCTCTTGTCCCTCAGCCTCTGTCTCTCCTCCTCGGAGAAGAGAGCTGCCTTCCTCTCCCCCTCCTCTACCTCCAGCAGCATCATGTACATCTGAGGATTCACACAGTCAGGAGCAGGGAGCCCCAGAGACCCCTGAACCCCACAGAGACCCCCCGAACCCCACAGAGCTGCAGACCCACCTGCTCGATGGAGTGCAGGACGGAGAGGCGCTGTTGACGAGCGTCCTTCTGCTCCTGCAGGGGGACAAGAGGTCACCACAGACACGCACTGGGGCCCCTCCACAGGCCCGCAAGACCCCCCCCAGTCCAGACACACACACGGGCGAGCTCACCTCCTCCAAGGTGTGTGCGTGGACAGCGTCGATCGCTCGTCGGGGAGAGAAGCAGGTGGAGACAGCGACCTGACCCAGAGAGCCCTCGATGTGCACGACTGTGAGAGACACGAGTGGGTACGAGCCCCGTTAGACACACCCCACTGTCAGAGAGAGACACGAGTGGGTACGAGCCCGTTAGACACACCCCACTGTCAGAGAGAGACACGAGTGGGTACGAGCCCGTTAGACACACCCCACTGTCAGAGAGAGAGACACGAGTGGGTACGAGCCCGTTAGACACACCCCACTGTCAGAGAGAGAGACACGAGTGGGTACGAGCCCGTTAGACACACCCCACTGTCAGAGAGAGAGACACGAGCGGGTACGAGCCCGTTAGACACACCCCACTGTCAGAGAGAGAGAGACACGAGCGGGTACGAGCCCCGTTAGACACACCCCACTGTCAGAGAGAGAGACACGAGTGGGTACGAGCCCCGTTAGACACACCCCACTGTCAGAGAGAGAGACACGAGTGGGTACGAGCCCCGTTAGACACACCCCACTGTCAGAGAGAGAGACACGAGTGGGTACGAGCCCGTTAGACACACCCCACTGTCAGAGAGAGACACGAGTGGGTACGAGCCCGTTAGACACACCCCACTGTCAGAGAGAGAGACACGAGTGGGTACGAGCCCGTTAGACACACCCCACTGTCAGAGAGAGAGACACGAGTGGGTACGAGCCCGTTAGACACACCCCACTGTCAGAGAGAGACACGAGTGGGTACGAGCCCGTTAGACACACCCCACTGTCAGAGAGAGACACGAGTGGGTACGAGCCCGTTAGACACACCCCACTGTCAGAGAGAGAGACACGAGTGGGTACGAGCCCGTTAGACACACCCCACTGTCAGAGAGAGAGACACGAGTGGGTACGAGCCCGTTAGACACACCCCACTGTCAGAGAGAGACACGAGTGGGTACGAGCCCGTTAGACACACCCCACTGTCAGAGAGAGAGACACGAGTGGGTACGAGCCCGTTAGACACACCCCACTGTCAGAGAGAGAGAGACACGAGTGGGTACGAGCCCCGTTAGACACACCCCACTGTCAGAGAGAGAGACACGAGTGGGTACAAGCCCCGTTAGACACACCCCACTGTCAGAGAGAGAGACACGAGTGGGTACAAGCTCTATCACACACACACACACACACACACACACACACACACACACACACACACACACACACACACACACACACACACACGGGTACGAGCCCTATTACACAGGCACACACTCACCGGGCTGGTAGGTGTCGGTCTTGGTGATGTACGATGTGATCAGGTCAGACACACAGACACACAGACACACAGACACACAGACACACAGACACACAGACACACAGACACACAGACACACAGACACACAGACACACACCGGGCTGATAGGTGTCGGTCTTGGTGATGTACGATGTGATCAGGTCAGACACACAGACACACAGACACACAGACACACAGACACACAGACACACAGACACACAGACACACAGACACACAGACACACAGACACACAGACACACAGACACACACCGGGCTGATAGGTGTCGGTCTTGGTGATGTACGATGTGATCAGGTCAGACACACAGACACAGACACAGACACAGACACAGACACAGACACAGACACAGACACAGACACAGACACAGACACAGACACAGACACAGACACAGACACAGACACAGACACAGACACAGACACAGACACAGACACAGACACAGACACACACCGGGCTGATAGGTGTCGGTCTTGGTGACGTATGGTGTGGTCAGCTTGGGAGGCTCCCTCTTGCTCCTATCACCCAGCATCTCCTCCTCGGCCAGTTTCCTCTCCAGGCGCTGGTAATACTCCTATCACCCAGAGCGCAGAACTGAGTCTCCCGTCCCCCAGAGCACAGAGCACCGAAACTCCCATCCCCCCCCCCCCCCTCACTCCTGTCCCCCAGAACAATGAGTCTCCCATCCCCCAGAGCGCTGAGACCCCCATCCCCCAGAGCGCAGCACGCCCAGACTCCCGTCCCCCCTCCTCACTCCTGCCCCCCAGAGCACCGAGACCCCCGTCCCCCCCCTCCTCACTCCTGCCCCCCAGAGCACCGAGACTCCCGTATCCCCCTCCTCACTCCTGCCCCCCAGAGCACCGAGACTCCCGTATCCCCCTCCTCACTCCTGCCCCCCAGAGCACCGAGACTCCCGTATCCCCCTCCTCACTCCTGCCCCCCAGAGCACCGAGACCCCCGTCCCCCCCCTCCTCACTCCTGCCCCCCAGAGCACCGAGACCCCCGTCCCCCCTCCTCACTCCTGTCCCCCAGAGCACTGAGACTCCCGTCCCCCCCCTCCTCACTCCTGCCCCCCAGAGCACCGAGACCCCCGTCCCCCCCTCCTCACTCCTGCCCCCCAGAGCACCGAGACTCCCGTATCCCCCTCCTCACTCCTGCCCCCCAGAGCACCGAGACCCCCGTCCCCCCCCTCCTCACTCCTGCCCCCCAGAGCACCGAGACCCCCGTCCCCCCCCTCCTCACTCCTGCCCCCCAGAGCACCGAGACTCCCGTATCCCCCTCCTCACTCCTGCCCCCCAGAGCACCGAGACCCCCGTCCCCCCCCTCCTCACTCCTGCCCCCCAGAGCACTGAGACTCCCGTATCCCCCTCCTCACTCCTGCCCCCCTGCCCCCCTGCAGTACCTGATAGTAATAATCATCCAGGTGCGGGTTCTCACTCTGCAGCTGGATCATCTGCAGTCGGATCACCCACTGTTTCTCCTTCTCCGACATGATGTGGGAGTAAGGATCCCACCTGGAGTCTGAGCACCTCCTACCGGAGAGAGAGGGGTTAATACACACACACTGACTGGACACTCCAGTACATGAACACTGCACTGAGAGAGAGAGAGGGGTTAATACACACACACACTGACTGGACACTCCAGTACATGAACACTGCACTGAGAGAGAGAGAGGGGTTAATACACACACACACTGACTGGACACTCCAGTACATGAACACTGCACTGAGAGAGAGAGGGGTTAATACAGACACACTGACTGGACACTCCAGTACGTTAACACTGCACTGAGAGAGAGAGGGGTTAATACAGACACACTGACTGGACACTCCAGTACATTAACACTGCACTGAGAGAGAGAGGGGTTAATACAGACACACTGACTGGACACTCCAGTACGTTAACACTGCACTGAGAGAGAGAGGGGTTAATACAGACACACTGACTGGACACTCCAGTACATTAACACTGCACTGAGAGAGAGAGGGGTTAATACAGACACACTGACTGGACACTCCAGTACGTTAACACTGCACTGAGAGAGAGGGGTTAATACAGACACACTGACTGGACACTCCAGTACATTAACACCGCACTGAGAGAGAGAGGGGTTAATACACACACACTTACTGGACACTCCAGTACATTAACACCGCACTGAGAGAGAGAGGGGTTAATACACACACACTGACTGGACACTCCAGTACATTAACACTGCACTGAGAGAGAGAGGGGTTAATACAGACACACTGACTGGACACTCCAGTACATTAACACTGCACTGAGAGAGAGAGAGGGGTTAATACACACACACTTACTGGACACTCCAGTACATTAACACCGCACTGAGAGAGAGAGGGGTTAATACACACACACTGACTGGACACTCCAGTACATTAACACTGCACTGAGAGAGAGAGGGGTTAATACAGACACACTGACTGACTGGACACTCCAGTACATTAACACTGCACTGAGAGAGAGGGGTTAATACACACACACTGACTGGACACTCCAGTACATTAACACTGCACTGAGAGAGAGAGGGGTTAATACACACACACTGACTGGACACTCCAGTACATTAACACTGCACTGAGAGAGAGAGGGGTTAATACAGACACACTGACTGGACACTCCAGTACGTTAACACTGCACTGAGAGAGAGGGGTTAATACAGACACACTGACTGGACACTCCAGTACATTAACACTGCACTGAGAGAGAGAGAGAGAGGGGTTAATACACACACACTGACTGGACACTCCAGTACATGAACACTGCACTGAGAGAGAGAGGGGTTAATACAGACACACTGACTGGACACTCCAGTACATTAACACTGCACTGAGAGAGAGAGGGGTTAATACAGACACACTGACTGGACACTCCAGTACATGAACACTACACTGAGGGGGGGTCAGTACTGACCTCTGGACCCTCTGCCTCTGGTTGAGGATCCTCCGGTGTTGGGGGTGCAGCTGGGTCACATGTCCAGGGACCCTGCGGAGAGCGCAGGCATGAGGCGTGTGGCGCCCCCTGTGGCGGGGTGTGGTCAGGGGCGGGCAGCAGGCGCGTACCTGAGCCGCTGTGAAGGGCTGCTCCGGGGGCTGAAGAAGGCCGCAGGGCCCGGCGCGGGGGACAGCGCCCCGAATCGCAGCTGCATCATCTTGGGGGTGAAAGGTCGCGGGGGTGTCCGCAGGTTGGGGGAGGAGGGGGAGAGGAATCCGGACGACTGCAGCGCAAGGAGAGGGGACCTCACACCCAGCACCCCCAGAGTCACAGCCAGCACCCCCAGAGCTTCACACAGCCACCCAGCCTGGGGAACCCCAGAGTCACACCCAGCACCCCCAGAGTTTCTCTCACACACACACCAGAGTCTGAGGCAGGAGAGCATCATACATATACATCACCCCCAGAGTATCTCACACACACACACACACACACACACACACACACACACACACCAGAGTCTGAGGCAGGAGAGCATCATACATATACATCACCCCCAGAGTATCTCACACACACACACATACACCAGAGTCTGAGGCAGGAGAGCATCATACATATACATCACCCCCAGAGTATCACTCACACACACACACACACACCAGAGTCTGAGGCAGGAGAGCATCATACATATACATCACCCCCAGAGTATCTCTCACACACACACACCAGAGTCTGAGGCAGGAGAGCATCATACATATACATCACCCCCAGAGTATCTCACAGTCAGGCACTCAGTGTGGATCAATATCGCCACCTTGTGGTCAAGATGTGTATCACACCAACCCCAGGCTCCCCCAAACTCACACACCCCCCCACCCTCGACCCCAGGCTCCCCCAAACTCACACACCCCCCGCCTCTACCCAGGGCTCCCCCAAACTCACACATCCCCTCGACCCAGGGCTACCCCACCTCACCTGGGACAGGTAGCGTGGGCCATAAGGCTGGGGGGACCCCCGGCCGGGGGGACCCCTCTTCATGGAGGGGGACCCAGCTGTAAAGTGTCGTGGTGCTGGAGACAGGAAGTCCAGTGTTGTGGGCGGGATCCTGGCAGGGCTGGGCCTGTCAATCACTCTGATGATGGCCTTGTCCTGAGAGACAGGCAGAGGGGTCACCCCCACACACTGAGGGGTCACCCCCAGCCCCATACACTGAGACAGGAACAGAGGGGACACCCCCACAACCACACACTGAGACAGGGACAGAGGGGTCACCTCCACAACCACACACTGAGTGGCCGCCCCCAGCCCCACACAATGAGACAGGGACAGAGGGGTCACCCCCACAACCACACACTGAGAGGGGTCACCCCCACAACCACACAGAGACAGAGGGGTCACCCCCAGCCCCACACACTGAGACAGGGACAGAGGGGTCACCCCCAGCCCCACAGACTGAGACAGGGACAGAGGGGACACCCCCACAACCACACACTGAGGGGACACCCCCACAACCACACACTGAGACAGGGACAGAGGGGACACCCCCACAACCACACACTGAGGGGACACCCCCACAACCACACACTGAGACAGGGACAGAGGGGACACCCCCACAACCACACACAGAGACAGAGGGGTCACCTCCACAATCACACACAGAGACAGGGACAGAGGGGTCACCCCCAGCCCCACACACTGAGGGGTCACCCCCACAACCACACACAGACAGGGACAGAGGGGACACCCCCACAACCACACACAGAGAGAGGGGTCACCCCCACAACCACACAGAGACAGGGACAGAGGGGTCACCCCCAGCCCCACACACTGAGACAGGGAGAGAGGGGTCACCCCCATATCATCACACAGAAGGACACAGATAAAAGGGGTGATCCACACACCCACAGAAAAGGGGGTGCTCACCTGCAGGATGGAGTTCTGGGATGAGTGAGGAGTCTCTCGGGGGGACAGCAGCCAGAGAGGGTTGTCTGGCTGGAGACGGGGGGGAAGAGAGAGAGAGAGAGAGAGAGAGCAGTGACCCTGAACCCCCCGACACCCCCAGCCCTAGCGCAGTGCCCCCCCAGACGCCCGCGCGGCAGGGGTCACTCACCGAGTCGGGGTCCAGACTCCCCCAGGCCGAGCTGACGCTGCTGTCCACGATTGCGCTGTCCAGACTCTGGAGAGAGAGGGGGGAGTCAGAGACCCCGAGTGACCCCCCGAGTGACCCCGCCCCCCACGGCCCCTCCCTGACCTGCAGGCTGGGGCGCCCCTCCACCGTGCGGACCACCGCAGGGTCATCAAACACCGGCCTGCGGCCCCCCGGCCGCAACGCCGGCTGGACTCTCGGGGTCACCTCGCTGAACGCAGGGGCGCTGGCGGGCAGGGGCTCCGGGTGTCCACAGAAAAGCAGGAGGTCCGTGGGGTCCCCCTCATCAGACCCCGACTCCAGATCTGAGAGAGAAGGGGGAGACGCGGGGGTCAGAGAGAGACAGGGGGTGTGAGACTCGATCCCAACAACTATTGGGGCATATAGACCAGAACTCAATAATAATAATACAGTGTGTGATCTCCTGTCCCAGCCTGAGGAACAGACAGTGAGCCCGTCTCTCAATAATAATAATAATACAGTGTGTGATCTCCTGTCCCAGCCTGAGGAACAGACAGTGAGCCCGTCTCTCAATAATAATAATACAGTGTGTGATCTCCTGTCCCAGCCTGAGGAACAGACAGTGAGCCCGTCTCTCAATAATAATAATAATACAGTGTGTGATCTCCTGTCCCAGCCTGAGGAACAGACAGTGAGCCTGTCTCTCAATAATAATAATAATACAGTGTGTGATCTCCTGTCCCAGCCTGAGGAACAGACAGTGAGCCCGTCTCTCAATAATAATAATACAGTGTGCGATCTCCTGTCCCAGCCTGAGGAACAGACAGTGAGCCTGTCTCTCAATAATAATACAGTGTGTGATCTCCTGTCACAGCCTGAGGAACAGACAGTGAGCCCGTCTCTCAATAATAATACAGTGTGTGATCTCCTGTCCCAGCCTGAGGAACAGACAGTGAGCCTGTCTTTCAATAATAATAATACAGTGTGTGATCTCCTGTCCCAGCCTGAGGAACAGACAGTGAGCCTGTCTCTCAATAATAATAATACAGTGTGTGATCTCCTGTCCCAGCCTGAGGAACAGTGAGCCTGTCTCTCAATAATAATAATACAGTGTGTGATCTCCTGTCACAGCCTGAGGAACAGTGAGCCTGTCTCTCAATAATAATAATACAGTGTGTGATCTCCTGTCCCAGCCTGAGGAACAGACAGTGAGCCTGTCTCTCAATAATAATAATACAGTGTGTGATCTCCTGTCCCAGCCTGAGGAACAGACAGTGAGCCTGTCTCTCAATAATAATAATACAGTGTGTGATCTCCTGTCACAGCCTGAGGAACAGACAGTGAGCCTGTCTCTCAATAATAATAATACAGTGTGTGATCTCCTGTCCCAGCCTGAGGAACAGTGAGCCTGTCTCTCAATAATAATAATACAGTGTGTGATCTCCTGTCCCAGCCTGAGGAACAGACAGTGAGCCTGTCTCTCCATAATAATCTCCTGTCCCAGCCTGAGGAACAGACAGTGAGCCTGTCTCTCCATAATAATAATACAGTGTGTGATCTCCTGTCCCAGCCTGAGGAACAGACAGTGAGCCTGTCTCTCAATAATAATAATACAGTGTGTGATCTCCTGTCCCAGCCTGAGGAACAGACAGTAAGCTTGTCTCTCAATAATAATAATACAGTGTGTGATCTCCTGTCCCAGCCTGAGGAACAGACAGTGAGCCTGTCTCTCCATAATAATAATACAGTGTGTGATCTCCTGTCCCAGCCTGAGGAACAGACAGTGAGCCTGTCTCTCAATAATAATACAGTGTGTGACCTCCTGTCCCAGCCTGAGGAACAGACAGTGAGCCTGTCTCTCAATAATAATAATACAGTGTGTGATCTCCTGTCCCAGCCTGAGGAACAGACAGTGAGCCTGTCTCTCAATAATAATATACAGTGTGTGATCTCCTGTCCCAGCCTGAGGAACAGACAGTAAGCTTGTCTCTCAATAATAATAATAGTGTGTGATCTCCTGTCCCAGCCTGAGGAACAGACAGTGAGCCTGTCGCTCAATAATAATAATACAGTGTGTGATCTCCTGTCCCAGCCTGAGGAACAGACAGTGAGCCTGTCTCTCAATAATAATAATACAGTGTGTGATCTCCTGTCCCAGCCTGAGGAACAGACAGTGAGCCTGTCTCTCAATAATAATAATACAGTGTGTGATCTCCTGTCCCAGCCTGAGGAACAGACAGTGAGCCTGTCTCTCAATAATAATAATACAGTGTGTGATCTCCTGTCCCAGCCTGAGGAACAGACAGTGAGCCAGTCTCTCAATAATAATAATACAGTGTGTGATCTCCTGTCCCAGCCTGAGGAACAGACAGTGAGCCTGTCTCTCAATAATAATAATACAGTGTGTGATCTCCTGTCCCAGCCTGAGGAACAGACAGTGAGCCTGTCTCTCAATAATAATAATACAGTGTGTGATCTCCTGTCCCAGCCTGAGGAACAGACAGTGAGCCTGTCTCTCAATAATAATAATACAGTGTGTGATCTCCTGTCCCAGCCTGAGGAACAGACAGTGAGCCAGTCTCTCAATAATAATAATACAGTGTGTGATCTCCTGTCCCAGCCTGAGGAACAGACAGTGAGCCTGTCTCTCAATAATAATAATACAGTGTGTGATCTCCTGTCCCAGCCTGAGGAACAGACAGTGAGCCCGTCTCTCAATAATAAAAATACAGTGTGTGATCTCCTGCCCCAGCCTGAGGAACAGACAGTGAGCCTGTCTCTCAATAATAATAATACAGTGTGTGATCTCCTGTCCCAGCCTGAGGAACAGACAGTGAGCAGTCTCTCAATAATAATAATACAGTGTGTGATCTCCTGTCCCAGCCTGAGGAACAGACAGTGAGCCTGTCTCTCAATAATAATAATACAGTGTGTGATCTCCTGTCCAGCCTGAGGAACAGACAGTGAGCCTGTCTCTCAATAATAATAATACAGTGTGTGATCTCCTGTCCCAGCCTGAGGAACAGACAGTGAGCCTGTCTCTCAATAATAATAATACAGTGTGTGATCTCCTGTCCCAGCCTGAGGAACAGACAGTGAGCCAGTCTCTCAATAATAATAATACAGTGTGTGATCTCCTGTCCCAGCCTGAGGAACAGACAGTGAGCCTGTCTCTCAATAATAATAATACAGTGTGTGATCTCCTGTCCCAGCCTGAGGAACAGACAGTGAGCCTGTCTCTCAATAATAATAATACAGTGTGTGATCTCCTGTCCCAGCCTGAGGAACAGACAGTGAGCCTGTCTCTCAATAATAATAATACAGTGTGTGATCTCCTGTCCCAGCCTGAGGAACAGACAGTGAGCCTGTCTCTCAATAATAATAATACAGTGTGTGATCTCCTGTCCCAGCCTGAGGAACAGACAGTGAGCCTGTCTCTCAATAATAATAATACAGTGTGTGATCTCCTGTCCAGCCTGAGGAACAGACAGTGAGCCTGTCTCTCAATAATAATAATACAGTGTGTGATCTCCTGTCCCAGCCTGAGGAACAGACAGTGAGCCTGTCTCTCAATAATAATAATACAGTGTGTGATCTCCTGTCCCAGCCTGAGGAACAGACAGTGAGCCTGTCTCTCAATAATAATAATACAGTGTGTGATCTCCTGCCCCAGCCTGAGGAACAGTGAGCCTGTCTCTCAATAATAATAATACAGTGTGTGATCTCCTGTCACAGCCTGAGGAACAGTGAGCCTGTCTCTCAATAATAATAATACAGTGTGTGATCATCTGTCCCAGCCTGAGAACAGACAGTGAGCCTGTCTCTCAATAATAATAATACAGTGTGTGATCTCCTGCCCCAGCCTGAGGAACAGTGAGCCTGTCTCCCAATCATGCTATATGTAAATATTTTATGATATGTCTTTGTTGTTAATATCTGTAGATTTATTTTTTTATTTTACTTATGTATATATATTTGCTATGGCAACACTGAATCATCAGACACACCAATAACGCATCTTGAACTGAACAGAGAGAAAAGAGGGACCCGAGATGCTGAAGATCAGTGGAGTCAGAGAGCAAGACAACAGTTCTCACCCACCCAGACCAAACGTCTCCTCATTGTAAAGGTCAATGTCCTCGTCCTCTTCAGCCATCTCCTGTAACAGAGGAAGACTGTCGTCCTCTGGCCTCTGACACTGCCTGACCACACAGACTGAGGCACTGGGGAGCCAGGGTCCTAGAGAGAGAGAGGGGTTAATACACACACACTGACTGGACACTCCAGTACATTAACACTGCACTGAGAGAGAGAGGGGGTTAATACACACACACTGACTGGACACTCCAGTACATTAACACTGCACTGAGAGAGAGAGGGGTTAATACACACACTGACTGGACACTCCAGTACATTAACACTGCACTGAGAGAGAGAGAGGGTTCATACAGACACACTGACTGGACACTCCAGTACATTAACACTGCACTGAGAGAGAGAGAGGGGTTAATACACACACACTGACTGGACACTCCAGTACATTAACACTGCACTGAGAGAGAGAGGGGTTAATACACACACACTGACTGGACACTCCAGTACATTAACACTGCACTGAGAGAGAGAGATTGGTTAATTACAGACACACTGACTGGACACTCCAGTACATGAACACTGCACTGAGAGAGAGAGGGTTAATACAGACACACTGACTGGACACTCCAGTACATTAACACTGCACTGAGAGAGAGAGGGTTAAATACAGACACACTGACTGGACACTCCAGTACATTAACACTGCACTGAGAGAGAGAGGGTTAATACAGACACACTGACTGGACACTCCAGTACATTAACACTGCACTGAGAGAGAGAGAGGGTTAATACAGACACACTGACTGGACACTCCAGTACATTAACACTGCACTGAGAGAGAGAGGGGTTAATACACACACACTGACTGGACACTACCAGTACATTAACACTGCACTGAGAGAGAGAGAGTGGGGTTAATACAGACACACTGACTGGACACTCCAGTACATTAA